>NW_012117722.1:2116171-2121120 GCF_000951035.1 Colobus angolensis palliatus | reverse complement strand
TATATTATATATACACTATGTATATAATATATAATATGTATCTATAATATATAATATGTATCTATGAAAACGATTTTAAAAGATAAAGAAGTGAAAATAGAACAAAAGAAAAAATATATATATGGCAGTGAGGTTCTAAGCTTAGTAAATGGGAGGGAAAGGGGTATTGACAGAAACCAGAAGCTTGGCAGAGAGCTAGATCTGTGCATGAAGGAAGGCAGGATGAGTTTGGGATATGTTGAATAAGAAGGTACAGCAGGATAACAGGAAAAGTGATACAGTCTGATATGAAGCAGAAGATATGGGGCTGGAATTGTTTTAAAGATCAAGTCTCAAGATGTAAATACATGAGTCATAGGAAGACTGAGATAGTTGCCCTAATGTGTTTGCTGTCAGAGAGCAAATGATAATTAGTATAAATATTATGTTAAAAAAAAAAAAACCACAGTAAGCTTCAGGCATACAAAGAAGAGAATAATTCAGAAATCATTTCACTGCCATCACTTGATACTAGTTAATTATACTTCACAGGAATGATTCGGTGGGATGGTGGTAGGAGGAATGTTTTCTGTCTGACAGACTGACTCCAATGATCCAAGCAGACATGCTGTCTTTGGGAAACCTAGGTAACCTGAGTTGCAACCAAGAAGTCACTATTTGTCCCTTTTTAACAAAATATAACAAAAATTCCTTTGAACTTTAATAGACCAGGAAGCATCAGGTTTTTTTTTTTTCTGTATTATTACAGTCTGATATGGAGTATATGTATTATATAGAATGAGACTCTGTCTTAAAACAAAAACAAACAAAACATCATGAAATATATTACAACATTGTTATGAAGTAATACATTTGCCCTTCTGGTTTGTAGCTGTTACTAACCCATAAAGGAAGTCCTATAATGAAACTTTGTTCTGCTGTTTTATATTTCTTGTTAAAGTAATATAACCTCCTAAAAAACTTATCTTTGAGTACTGTGGGCATTCACCCAAGTATCTGTAAATAATAAAATCTATACTCTGCCTGGAGACAAGAGTGAATGCCCCAGAAGGAGGTTTAATACTTTATTATTACTTACCACACTTTGAGTACTCTAATTCTTACAAAAAAGAATTCAGAATTCCTTGTATGAAATGCCAAAAATAATCACATTGTTAAAAAAAGTTGTGGAATAATTTTGACTATATATCGTTTTTAATTTTCAAATAATGACCATACTTACAACAGGAATATTTTAAAAATCATAAAGCCCAGTAAGGAAAAATACAGATTTTTTTTTCTAGTAAATTAATGTTTAGCATCTGACAAATATGAGACATCCTTCATGAGGCTATTTTCTTTCTTTTTTTTTTTTTTTTGAGATGGAGTCTTGCTCTGCCGCCCAGCCTGGAGTGCAATCATGTAATCTTGGCTCACTGAAACCTCTGCCTCCAGGATTCAAGTGATTCTCCTGCCTCAGCCTCCCGAGTAGCTGGGATTACAGACACCCACCACCACGCCCGGCTAATTTTTGTATTTTTGGTAGAGACAGGGTTTCACTATGTTGGTCAGGCTAGTCTCAAACTCCTGACCTCGTGATCTCCTGCCTTGGCCTCCCAAAGTGCTGGGATTACAGGCATGAGCCACTGCGCCCGGACTTCATAAGGCTATTTTCAAATTTACAATATTCATTTCTTCTACTGTCTCAATCTTTAGCTGAATCAATGTTGTGCAACCGAGAAAGGGAGAGATAACCTGATCTTTGGATTAAGAGAATACTCCACAGTTAGAAGGGTTTAGCAAACATTCAGAAACATTCCATGCCAAAGTTTAATTATGTAAACCAATTACAAGATAGAAAGGATTCCAAATCTTATATTCCTTGAGCACAACATAGATTGAAAAGGACACATATAACATGTTAATGTACATTAAATGTGACACAAAACTGTTTATTAGCAGCATAATGGGTGACAAGAAACCTGGGATGATAAATACGGGAAGTAAATTTAGAATCAGGAAATTTCTACACAAATTTCTAAATGAATTCAAATTCTATATAATGTGATTACCTTCTTATATGTGAGAGAAAACAGACCTAGACAAAGTAAGAGATTCTCAAGATAACACAGTATAATGAAGACTCTAGAATTAGAACCAGGTAATCTGACAATTAGATCAGTGTGCTAAATCCTCTAGTAGTCTGTACCTCAGTAGGTGGCATAAATTTTCTTATTTCTTATGGTTTTTGTTGTTGTTGTTGCTGTTTTTTTTTTTTTTTGAGACGGAGTCTCACTCTGTCACCAAGGCTGGAATGCAGTGGCGCCATCTCGGCTCACTGCAACCTCTGCCTCCCAGGTTCCAGCGATTCCCATGCCTCAGCCTCCAGAGTAGCTGGGAATACAGGTGCCTGCCACCACGCCCGGTAATTTTTTTATTTTTAGTAGAGATGGGGTTTCTCTGCTAAACCCAGGCTACTCTCGAACATCTGACCTCAAGTGATCTGCCTGCCTCGGCTTCCCAAAGTGCCGGGATTACAGGGGTGAGCCACTGCACTCCCAGGTGAATTTTCTTATTTCTTTAAGAGATTATTTTATATTCTTCTATCAATAGATAATTACCAGGAAGTCTTGCTAAATCTCTAGGTTAGTTAAGTGTTCCTCTTCTGGGTTCCCAGACAACCCTGTACCTACCCGAATTTTAACTACGTAGGATAACTTTTTTTTGTTTTTGTTTTTGCGTGCCTGTCTACCCCTACTAGACTGCAAACTCTGAGATTTTAGACTAACCATTAACCTTCATTATATCCCTCAGTAACTAGCACAGTATTTGGCAAACATCTAATAAACAATAAAAATATATATATAATGGTTGAACTGATTTGACTTTTTTTCGAAGGCGCACCATGATCCTTGTCAACTTCTGCAGCCTCACATCCGCAAACAGTGGCATAGAAGTCTTAGTTTTAGTTCAGCACAAAGACCAGTTTCTTACTGTACAGCTTTTGTTCAAGCAATCCTTTTCCCTTTACTCCTCCCAACCGCCACAAGACATCCCACTTCAACTCTCTGGAATCATTTTCTCCTGAAAGTTTTTCCTGACTCATGACCTCTTCCCAAAGTTGGATTAATGCTTCTTGTGAGCTCCAATAGCTCCCTGTGCCTTTATCTCTGCACTATACACATTACATCATAGGGTAATAATGCAAAAACTCCACCCAAGTTCTTTTTCATTCATGTTGGTATCTTCCAAGATTAGCACACTGCCTGGCACATAGCAGATGAGTTAACAATGTGATTTGAATAAAAAGAACTCAGAACAGGGAAAGAATCTTGGCACACTGTGTGGGCCACATGGAGTGCAAGGACGTGGAAATGCAAATAATTGGTTGTTTACTATATTCTCCTAAGACATGGCTGGAACCAAAAAAACAGAAAAAGCCTTTCCAATTTTGAGGCTAAAGTTCAAGTCACAAAACAAGCAACAAAAGCCTGTTTAGCAAGGTAAAATGGTACAGGGCTATAAAAGAAGGGACAAATTAGAATTCAGGAAAGCAGGCCATTCATACAAATGCAAATAGATTGGTTCACAGGATAACCGGACACCCAATCATGTAAAAACTGATACAAGCCGGGCATAGTGGCTTAGGCCTGTAATCCCAGCACTTTGGAAGGCAGCCGTGGGTGGATCACCTAAGGTCAGGACTTCGAAACCAGCCTGACCAATATGGTGAGACCCCGTCTGTACTAACAATACAAAAAGTAGTCGGGCTTGGTGGTATGTGCCTGTAGTCCCAGCTACTCGGGAGGCTGAGACAGAACTGCTTGAACTCCGGAGGCGGTGGTTGCGGTGAGCCGAGATCACACTACTGAACACCAGCCTGGGCGACGGAGCAACACTGACTCACAAAAGAAAAAAAAAACCTGGTACAAAGATGAAAAACAATGGTTAAATTATATATTCAAAACCTGTCCCGCAAATGGCCTAGGTTACAAGACATCACCATTACTTTCAAATGAATGCACAAAGCTCTTCCCTTCTAATTCTTATTGTGGTAAAATATACATAACAGAAAATTTACCATTTTAACCATTTTAAGTGCACAGTTCAGGAGCATTACGTCCATTCATTATTGAGCAACCAACACCACTATTCATCCTAGATTCATTTTTAACACACGAGTCGCAGCCGAAATTTTCCTTTCATTAACTCAGCTTTAGCAACATACTGAACTTTATGCACCACAAAAGTTTTTGGCAGATAAGGTTCAGAAACAGGGAAGAGTGAAATAAATCAATGATCCTTCGTGGGTTTCTGTTAACGGAATGTAACAGCGAAAGGCTTCACTTCATCAGCCCCCTCCCGCCCTTTTTGGCGTCATAAACCGAGAAATAACCAGATCAGCACCCACATCTCCCAAGGTGCAAGGACTGGGTCCCAAAAGGCAGCTGTCCCGCCCCAGCGCAGATCCCCTGCAGCCTCCTTTCCTACCGCACAAATCGACTAGCGCAGGAAGCGGGCTCTCTACCCGAGACTGCACGGAGGAGCTAAAGAGAGAAAAGGAGAAACAACATTGTGAGAAAAACGGCTAAAGTTCTCGAACTCCCTCTTTTTGCCCTCTTCTTACTCCCTACTCCTCCTCCACCTCCAGGTTCCACCCCTTAAACCCACAGGCGAGCCCCTTTTCTTGGACGCGCGCTTTTTATTGACGCAACCCTCCCGTTCTCGCGGGAACTTGGGAACGGGAGCCTGGTAGGGCGGACAAATCTCTCGAAATCTCAGTAGGGGCTGGAGCTGGAGGGGCAACTGAAGCTCCTGAAGGGCGGGGCACGGAGCTTGAAGGGGCGGGGCCTAGCCTCAGAGAGGGGAGGGAAGAGGCGGGAGGAGGAGGTGAGAGAGGCCGGGGGCGGGGCCGTGCGGCCGGGGACCTGTTGATCGCAGGTATAGCCGGTTGGCCCGGACTCCCTTGG
>NW_012117722.1:2107544-2115696 GCF_000951035.1 Colobus angolensis palliatus | reverse complement strand
CCCCTGCCCCTGCGCTGGTCCCTCGACCCGTTCTTCCTGAACCTCGCGCCTGGCGTGTCCCTGCCTTCGCCTGCCCTTCACCCCTACTCCATCTTCGTCGCTCTGTCCCTCCTTTACCCGCTTTCGTGGTTCTGCTTTTTCATCCTGCGCCTCCCACGTGCCTTTTTGCCCGGGTGGTCCCTCCTTGGGAAGCCGCGTATCTCTGTGCTTCCACCCCTAGGCTGACTCCCCTGTCCGGAGCTCCTTACGCGGACCGACCAGGTTTCTCACTCTTGTTACCTGCATAATTTCTTCCTTGGTTTTATTTTCCTCTCATCCACCTCCTTTGGGTACTTCCTCCTGGTTCCCTTTTTGTTAGTTGCCGATTGTGTTTTGCTTTAGCATCGCTTTGCACTGGAGTTAATTCCATGCCCCATCTTACCTTCGGAAACCCTCACTCCCTTCGCTTTCCTTTGGTACCCTGCTTCATCGCTTTCTGCCTAATGGCCACTATCCTCCCGGTTTCCATCGTGGACCCAGTGAGTCTGTAATCTTAATTTTTTCCCCTCCAAAACTCTTCCACCCTCCCCCTCATTTGTGTAAGTCAAGCCTCTTAACTTCATTCCATGTTTTACTTCTTATTAAATCGCTGAAGACTTCTTTGTGTCATACCCTTCTAGTCTTTGCAGCTTTCTGCCTAAGCTAGGTATCCACTCAGTGTTTCTAGTTCATCTTCCAGTTTAATAACATTTCTTCTTTCTTTACCGGTTGGTGGAAGTATCATCGAAAGAGTGACAATAAATCGGTTACACTTTTGATTAAAGCTTTAATTTTTAAGAGTTATGTTTACCTGACATGCGTGGAAAAGCAACTTGAGTGCAGACTTCATGAAACTATAACGGGTTAAGATTTGTTAAAGGTTGACCTGCAAACATACACTTAAAATTTGGAAATTTTCTTGTCCTCCATTAGGTGTAGCTGTCCAAGAACTAATCTTAGATGAAATTTAACAGAATTTCTTTTATAAAATGTATTATTAATTTGTTTTATACATTTGCTATTGCAATTGCATAATTTTCCTGAGAGTCTCTGTTCTCTAATAAATGCATACAATTTCTGCTACCTTTAGAATTAGTGTACTTATGGGAGACATAAGTGAGAAGTATTAAATTGTTTAATTGAGCAAAAGAACTTTCTAAACGGTTTTGTAGTTTTTTTCTTCCATTGCATTGTGATCAAGATTTTGCTTAAATGAAACTTCTCTTTACATAAATAATGATATAGTGTCTTATTTTGAAGGCATCTACTGAAGCAATTATGTTCAGTGAAGTTTGTCTTTATTGTAGGTTTGAAGATCAACTGGATTATGTATTTCGTTCTGGAATCTCAAAGCAGTCCACAAACAAATTCTTCCTTACGTTGTCTGTGTCAGGTAGGAATTAAGTTTTCTGTTTCTGTTTTAAGAAGGGAAATACCAAGGCAAAAAAAATGTAGTTCCTTATTCAAAGTGATTTAAAGTAAAACTAGGAGGCTCTGGTATCATCAAACCAACTTCTTTGAGAAGAACTAGCAATTGTTGTGTATAGTAAGAGATGATGCACTCATCAGCTTTTAAGATTTTTTAAAAATGACTTTTCAAATGCAAATAAAGATAACTGCGGCTTCTCAAGGAAGCTTGCACTTCCTTCAAAGCCAGGTCTTTTTATTTTTAGGTAAACATTCATTTAAAAAAAGTAAATGCCTACAAATTCTTGCTGGTATTTTTAGTGAGTAGGTTCCTGTGCTCTTAGAAATCAAATAAGGATTTGTGGTGGACAGCAGGCAGAAGACTAGAATTTCTAGTCAGAAGATATGAGCTCTTACGATGACTCGTGGCCATTAGTTTGTAGAACCCGCTTAACCTGTGTATCTCAATGTGTCCAACTGTAAAGTATGGATAATAAAGGTGGCCTCCCAGTAATCTCTCAATAGCAAAGCAAGCCCTAATCATTTAAACATGCTTAGGGCCACCACAGATAAAAATTTGCTATATAAATACTTAGTTTTTATCTCTTTAATTTTAGACTATGTAGTAAGGGTGTAATTGCTTAAATCCCAAATCGAACAGATTTCTTTTTTAAATTTCAGACTTCTGTGAAAAGTCTAGTAGAATGCTAGTGAATTGTGAACTAGCATTCTATTAGACTTTTCTAATGTACTAGATAGATGTACTAAATAAAATGACCTGGCTTTGAAGGAAGTGCAAGCTTCCTTGACAAGCAGCAGTTCTAATGTACTAGAGTTTTCTAATTAGTACATTAACTAATGTACATGCACAGTGAAACAGACACTGCAGCATTCAGTATGTAAAACAGATATTTCTTTTGTTTGCCACGAGTTGACACTGGAAGGAAATATAAGAGTTACACCTATATCTTTAGTTACATCCTTAATTTTGTTTTATATTTTTATTTTGTTTACATTAAATAAAATCTTTATTGTGTTTACATTAAAATCTTGTTGTGGGGGCTGTTTAGGGGATAGAAAAGCCAAGGATTTCCTTTGCTTTGATTTTAGGTATTGAGGAAAAACTGCTTAACATTGAGTTTTTTTATATGTACATGTGTGCTTTTAAATAAATGGATGGAGATGAGGGCATATGTATTTGAAGTGTTTTTTTCATGAGTTGTTTGTCAGGAAGAAGGTTTAGAGATGACTGGGAATAAGGTGGGGTGTGGCTCATGCCTTTAATTCTAGCACTTTGGGAGGTTGAGGCAGGAGGATGTCTTGAGGCCAGGAGTTCAAGACTGGCCTGGGCAACAGAGCGAGACCCTGTCTTAATTAAAAGAAAGAAAGAGGAATAAGAAGCAGAATGGTGATGTAGAAGAAAGCATTCTTAATGGACTCAGTGGTTTTTCAGAAAAGTTACAAAGCATAAGTGATTAGGCAGGTCTAGGTTTTTCAGAAGGAATAAAGTGAAACAACTCCACAGTAGGTTCACATTTTATTTTTAAAGATTGGCAGTTGTTAACAGGTACATACTTGGTTATTGATGATGTGCTAAATTTAAAATAAATATTAGCTTCTTTTTTCTTAAGAGAATGTAAAAGTATCAGGCATATTGTACCATTAAGAGACATCTCCTACTTGAGTAACTAACCCTTCAGGTAGTTCTTATTTTGATGAAAAAAATTTGATGAACTATCTCTCAACCAAGAAACCATTCTGAGAAAAATATAGCACATTTCCTTTTATGGCATTAGGTCTCTATGAGATCATCCAGAATATAGAACATATTTCTAAATTGTGTTGTGAATATATTGATAATAGCCTGGGAGTGTTTTTTTGTTTTTGTTTTTTTGGGGTTTTTTTTGGGACAGAGTCCCACTGTATTGCCCAGGCTGGAGTGCAGTGTCAGGATCTCAGCTTACTGCAGCCTCTGCCTCCCGGGTTCAAGCAATTCATGTGCCTCAACCTCCCAAGTAGCTGGGATTACATGCCCAGGGCACCACACCTGGCTAATTTTTGTATTTTTAGTAGAGATGGGGTTTTGCCATGTTGGCCAGGCTGGTCTCAAACTCCTGGCCTCAAGTGATTCGCCCACCTCAGCCACCCAAAGTGCTGGGATGACAGGCATGAACTACTACACCTGGCTGTAGTCTGGGACATTTCTGTTAAGTGTTATGAAATGTTCTTTTGCTACAGGTCTTAATTTAACCTGAACTAGAATAAGTATTCCTTTATTGAAATGCCCTTGAGGTTGCCTATACGATGCAGCTGTTTCATTCATGATTGGTTTTAGAGCAGAGTTAATTATGACACTTGCTCTTTGATGTCTTCAGATTGCCAGCAAGTCATGGGCTTACATTGGAAATACTGCTATCTATAAATGTCTAAGCAGCAAGGTCAGGCCTTATTGGCAATAAAAAATGTAAGACTGTGGAAGCCTATATATCCTTTACCATATCTTTTATCTTTTGGAATTGAGAATCCCAGATTTTTAGAACAGCCTCAGGTTTACTCTATTTGGTATCAACAGAGAAACATACAACTTTTTAAAACATTGTTTGTCTTAAGTTCTAAAAAGCTATCCTCATTTTCTTTCCTTTGAAAGATGTCCTTTCTCACCCTCTCCACCAAAGAGAAAAAGTTAGTGTTCTATTTTTTTCTTAAGTATTTCTGTAATTCATGCAAAATGGTATATGTCTGGCCCTTATGAGTTTATTTTGATGAGTGAGGAGTGGCTGCAAAAGTTTCTAGACAAGGGATTTTCCTTTCCTGTGCCCTTTAGTGTAATGATTCTGATAAGCTTACCTGTGCTGTGAATCACTTTTTAAAATGAGATAATGTTTGTGACAAAAGTTGTGTATGTGAATGATTGTGGGGCAAAAGGAGGTCATGAGTGATGATGATCTACAGAGTGAGGCAAGTGACAGCTGGCTTGGTCATTTAATTTTATTTATTTATTTATTTATTTATTTATTTATTTATTTATTATTGAGACAGAGTCTGCTTTGTTACCCAGGCTGGAGTGCAGTGGTATGATCTCAGCTCACTGCAGCCTCCGCCTCAAGGATTTGAGTGATTCTCCTGCCTCAGCTTCCTGACTAGCTGGGATTACAGGCGCGTGCCACCACACCCAGCTAATTTCCTTATTTTTAGTAGAGACAGGGTTTCGCTATGTTGGCCAGGCTGGTCTTGAACTCCTGACCGCAGGTGATCCACCCGGCTAAGCCTTCCAAAGTGCTGGGATTACAGGCATGAGCCACCGTGCCCAGCCTGGCTTGGTCATTTTAGAGCAGGGATATACTCCAATGACTGAGCATGTTTAGTCCCTGCAAGAGGGAGCTTACAAAGATGGGCAGGAGGTCAGGGCCTCAGCCAATCAAGAAGGAAATTGAATGTAAATCAAGAAATATGACTATAATTCAGATATTCAGACTGAACCAAACCAATGCAGACCTAACCAATTCAGGTGGCCAGAATTTATACCATGTAGCATGTTTAGGGATGCAAGACTAATCCACATGTCACTAGCTGATTGTTTGCAGTTTACTGCTGTATGGTCTGACTTGGTCAAGATTAGCTCAAAGATCGTAAGGGCCAGTGCTTATGTTGATTGGAGTTCTGTGCTATAGATGACTGGGATTTAGGAAAGATGGCAGCTAAGTGTACCTTCTGCCAAGAAACTCATTTTCCTACTCCCCTGGGTCTGCTACAGAACATGACTGTTACAATAATATTTTGTTATTCACAAGAGAATAGCATTCTCAAGATTTCTAAGAGTATTCCTGTTTTGGCCAGGTATGGTGGCTCATGCCTGTAATCCCAGTACTTTGGGAGGCCAAGGCAGGCAGATCACAAGGTCAGGAGTTCAAGACCAGCCTGACCAATATGATGAAGCCCCATCTCTACTAAAAATACAAAAATTAGCTGGGCTTGGTGGCGCACACCTGTAGTCCCAGCTGCTTGGGAGGCTGAGGCAGGAGAATCACTTGAACCCTGGAGGCAGAGGTTGCAGTGAGCCGAGATTGTGCCACTGCAATCCAGCCTGGGTGACAGAGCGAGACTTCATTTCAAAAAAAACAAAAAGTATTTCTGTTTTGGGCTTCCTGCTTATTCCTTTAGAGAAGGCCCAAGAACATCAATGCAAAATTAGACTACCTAGTATTAAATGTACTGCATTAACCTCCTTCTAGATTTAAAACATCTCTGTGTTCCCATCATATTTCTGTTTAGCAAACTTGAATTTAATTAAATAGTATACCGATTACATGTTTTTCCCTCAGTTGGTCTCAGATCTGGAATGTCAGTCTCAGTTCCCACATATTGTCGTAGTGTGAGCCCCTCATCTAATTGTGTGTGAATCTGCTGTTCCTTCATTTGGTATCAGTTCTTATATGTCTCTCTTAATGGGAGCCTCTCATTAAATTGCATGAACATTTCAAAGTATGTATATTTTTTGCACGACATGGCCCCTGAATCCAAGTTTACTATATTCTCTGGTGTTCAGGTGAAGAAATCAAATTTTTCTTAAAGCTAAAGGAAAAAGTCTGAATATATTGTGCTTAATGAGAGTGATATATATTCGTTGCCAATGTGAGGCCTAAGGGATTTTTAAGTCGGTCTGTAGGCTGCTTTTGCCTTATGTAGTATCTTTTGGGCATCATTATTCAGACTATCAGTATTATGGGCTTTGAACCCATTTGTTTCATGCATGCTAACTTGGAAGTAGAATTAAGAAACTGGAGCTGTTGTCACCATAGTTTATGGAAGTAGTACCTTTTTTCCTTAGAGTGACAAAGGGGAGTGTCTGGAATCTCCAATTTGTTCAACTTCTTTACCGTCTAGCTTAGGAGAAAGAACATCCTCAGGGTATCTATGGGTTCATAATTCAGGAGTCAAGGCTGTTCCATGATTTCTGTGAGAGAATCTGATCATTCCCTATGGTTTCCAGTCCATCCTGAGGGACCTCTGAGCTGTGACTCTTAGTTTCGGATGTATCCATTTCCTCTTTTAGGTTCTGAAGCACTCATGAATTCTGACTATGTACAAGATAGTTAATTTTTTAGGATCACTGTGGATAGTGCAGGAACATCTCCCACATTTTTCCAGATATCTATGCCTGGACTCTCCTCTGTGGATATTGGATGTAACTCTGGATGTAACTCAGCTGATCTGATGGGAGCGAATATCCCTATAAGTCTTAGAAACTTTGCTTGGTTTTATGTACCTAGTACTATATTTGAAGGAGTTAACTATACACTCCAGCAGTTAAAGGGATGGCCTGGTATTCGTAGACTATGCTATCCAGTAGAAATATGTGAGATGTATAATTTAAATTTTTCTGATAACCACTTTTGAAAAATTAAAAATAAACAAGTAAAATTAATTTTAATAATAATTTAATCCATATTTCCAAAACATTATTTCAAGATGCGACAAATATTTTTAAAACATATTAATGAAATATTTATGTTCTTTTTTGTACTAAGTCTTTGAAATTCTTTGTATGCTTTATACTTACAGCATACCTCAGCACACACTACTTTTTTTTTTTTTTTTTTTTCACCCATCCCCCCCCCCCCCCTTTTTTTTTTTTTTTTTTTTTTTTTTGAGAAGGAGTCTTGCTCTGTGCCCAGGCTGGAGTGCAGTGTCAGGATCTCAGCTTACTGCAGCCTCTGCCTCCCGGGTTCAAGCAATTCATGTGCCTCAACCTCCCAAGTAGCTGGGATTACATGCCCAGGGCACCACACCTGGCTAATTTTTGTATTTTTAGTAGAGATGGGGTTTTGCCATGTTGGCCAGGCTGGTCTCAAACTCCTGGCCTCAAGTGATTCGCCCACCTCAGCCACCCAAAGTGCTGGGATGACAGGCATGAACTACTACACCTGGCTGTAGTCTGGGACATTTCTGTTAAGTGTTATGAAATGTTCTTTTGCTACAGGTCTTAATTTAACCTGAACTAGAATAAGTATTCCTTTATTGAAATGCCCTTGAGGTTGCCTATACGATGCAGCTGTTTCATTCATGATTGGTTTTAGAGCAGAGTTAATTATGACACTTGCTCTTTGATGTCTTCAGATTGCCAGCAAGTCATGGGCTTACATTGGAAATACTGCTATCTATAAATGTCTAAGCAGCAAGGTCAGGCCTTATTGGCAATAAAAAATGTAAGACTGTGGAAGCCTATATATCCTTTACCATATCTTTTATCTTTTGGAATTGAGAATCCCAGATTTTTAGAACAGCCTCAGGTTTACTCTATTTGGTATCAACAGAGAAACATACAACTTTTTAAAACATTGTTTGTCTTAAGTTCTAAAAAGCTATCCTCATTTTCTTTCCTTTGAAAGATGTCCTTTCTCACCCTCTCCACCAAAGAGAAAAAGTTAGTGTTCTATTTTTTTCTTAAGTATTTCTGTAATTCATGCAAAATGGTATATGTCTGGCCCTTATGAGTTTATTTTGATGAGTGAGGAGTGGCTGCAAAAGTTTCTAGACAAGGGATTTTCCTTTCCTGTGCCCTTTAGTGTAATGATTCTGATAAGCTTACCTGTGCTGTGAATCACTTTTTAAAATGAGATAATGTTTGTGACAAAAGTTGTGTATGTGAATGATTGTGGGGCAAAAGGAGGTCATGAGTGATGATGATCTACAGAGTGAGGCAAGTGACAGCTGGCTTGGTCATTTA
>NW_012117722.1:2088964-2105079 GCF_000951035.1 Colobus angolensis palliatus | reverse complement strand
TTTGGAGACAGAGTCTTGCTGTATCGCCCAGGCTGGAGTGTGTGGCACGATCTCAGCTCACTGCAGCCTCAACCTCCTGGGCTCAAGCAGTCCTCCCACCTCAGCTTTCCGAGTAGCTAGGATCACAAGTGTACACTACGACACCCAGCTAATCTTTGTATTTTATTTAGAGACAGGGTTTTGCCATGTTGCCCAGGCTGGTCTCGAACTCCTGAGCTCAAGCAGTCTGCCTGTCTCAGCCTCCCAAAGTGCTGGGATTATAGGTGTGAGCCACCATGCCTGGCCCACACTGCTTTTTTTTAGTGTTCTACATTTTTAACAATTAAGGTAAAATGTAATCCCGTCAAAACGATAAAGCTATGTTTAATGGAAAAATATTTTACACTGCTTCTGTGTTTGGATTTTAATTTAAATTAATTTAAAATTAAATAAAATTAAAATTCAGTTTTTCCGTCACAGTAGTCACATTTCACTTGTTCGGTGGACACATGTTACAATGGCCACCATGTTGGACAGAGCAGCTCTAGAGGACCAAGAATGTCTTTCAGATAAATCAGTAAGTTTGTTTCTTTGAGAGTAAGCTAACTTTCCCCAAGATATTAATAAGGTAGTTGTCAGATTGTTCACCCATCAGATTTGATTGACAGAGAAATCAGATCCCTTCTTGTCTCTAAGGGCTTTTCACATAAGTTTCTCACTTAGTTTCAGAGTCATTTCCTGTTTAGGGTCCCCCTCTAACTTTTTTTGGATTGGTATTTGTAGTTTACTTGGCTGGATTCTCTCTTAGTGACCTAGGATATGACCCAGTAAGGAGCTCCATTTGAATAGACCTCCAGATGATTTCAGTTTTGTGCCACTTTGCCAGGGCCAGTAGAACAAAATGAACAATTCAATCTCAGGTAAGTCAGCTGATTCCAATAGTTTCAAAGGCATAGGTTTAAAGTAACAGGTTCCAAAACAGCCAGCAGACTGTGCAGGGAGGGTCATGAAACTCTTAGCTTCTGGTAGGTACAGAGAATTCCTTGCAATGGAGAATCTGCCATGCATCAGCTAGGTAAAAGGAAAAAAGCTCTTTCTGCAAACTTCTTGAGAGGACAGACCTGAGTTTTTTTGGTTCATGTGTGGCATTAAGAATCTGTGTAAGCCAGAGATTTTGCACTGTTAGCACACAGAATGAATTTGCTCTGTTGCTGAATTTTGTTTGAAATACACAGTTTGTTTTGTTTTTATAACTAGTTGGTGGCATGTAAAATTAAGGAGATTTTACCTTTAGGGACAAAAAAGACTTCCAACTACCTCTTGAAAATTTAGAAGACCCTGATAGTGTTATGCCAGCAAGGACTGACTGGAGCTAAGTAGCCATTGCTCCCTATAGCTGGAAAACAAGTAGTTTATAAGAAGAGGATCAGACAGATCCCCTTTGAATCCAACGTTCTCTGAATATTTTTTCCCTTTCTCTCTTTTGCTTGCCCTCCTTTTCCATTAGTCCCGTCTTTGTATTTTTTCTTCTACAACAAAAATAAAAGTATTTCTTCTTTTAGGCAGAGGGGAGGTAGTGGAAAACAGATTTATCAGCATCATTATGTATATATCTGTACATGCATATTTCTATTTAGGGGATAGTCAATACAAAGGAAGTATGTTAAAGGAAATTAAGCAGCAACAATAGAATAAAAAGCACAGCAGGATACAAGAGTAAGGGTGGAAGAAACTGCAAACAGGCCTTGAACTTATACTGATAAAGGAATTTTATCACCAAAATTTGTTCATGCATATTTCTATTTTCAGTATATCAATGTAATAATTCCTTTCTCCAAATTGGTTGAGTTTCAGGAGACAGGTAATAATAGTTACTATTTATGGAATCTTTAATACTAATTTATTGTTCCTTAAATATTAAGTTGAGTATGGTGTGCCAGGCAATGGGAATACAGCAGTGAACAGAGTAGTCAGAATGTCCTGCCTTCATGGAACATTCATTTTAGTGAAGGAGAAATATTAAAGACTAATAAGTAAAATATTTAGTATGTTAGGTGGAGATAAGTGCTGAGGAAAAAATAAAGGACTAAAGAGATATGGTATGCCAGGAATGGAGAATTAATATTTTTGATAGTACAGTCAGAAAAGGCCTAGCTGGGAAGCTGGTATTTGAGTCAAGGCCAGAGAGAAGTGAAGGAGTGAGTCCTGTGGATATCTGGAGAGAACAGTGTTCCAGGGAACAAAAGTGCAGAGACCCTGAGGCAGGAATATATTTCATATGTTCAAAGAGTAAAAAGGAAATAAGTATGATGGGAGTGGGAAGAATTGTAGGAGATGAAGTCAGAGAAGATTCAGATTACATCATATAATTTTATAAACCATTTTAAGACAATAAGATTTGAAGCCACAGAGGGTTTGGAACAGAGGAGAGAGACAAAAGCTGGTTTTTTGAAAATAGCCTGAAGAGGGGGAATATGTTAAATAGGGTAGAGTAGGTATAGCTGCTGTAACAAAAAGTTATGAGACATAAAAGTCTGAGCAGTCTAGGTAGGGAAGACATTCAGTAATCCAGAATTTGTCCATCTTTTTGCTTTACCGTTCTTGAGGACTTGGTCCTAATCTATGTGATCAAAACTAGGGACACTGTCAAGTTGGTATTCCAGCCTGTAAGAAAAAGGGAAGCAGATGAATTCCAGAGCAAAGAATTTCCTTTTAAACAAGTATGGCAGATATTACATGTTCGCTTCAGTTTACATTCCATAGATAGGATCACTTCACATCAAGGGAGGTTGGAAAATATAGTCCCAGGCTGGGTGACCATTTGGCTAAGAAGAAGGGAAAACAGACGTGACAAGCAGTCTACCATAGTCTGCCACTTTGGTCTTCATCCTACCTATTGATTATATTCCTACATTTCTTCCTTAAGGGAGACAATCCATAGTACCATCCACTAGTTGCATTAATCCAAGCTCACTGAGAGGCACAGTGCTTTCAGATCTGTAAGTCCAGCGACCTATAAACAAATCACAGTTATCTACTCCTCCATCCCTCCCACACATACCCAGCATATGATGGTGGATCAGAAACAGGAAAACAGTAATAAAATCTCCCATTTGGGAAAATAAACAATGAGAAAACTCTTTTCATGAGAATGATGAAGATCTCATGCCCTCACAGTAGATTAATATCCTTAGTTCTGCTTTCTGGTAAGAATGAATGCCAATATTCATTGCATTAAGATCTCTGTCTTTGTTGTCTGGGTGTTTTTTCCTTACGTTAACCGCTGTGGCCACATCTGAAGTTGATGTTGAAAGTTTGCCCACTTTGAAAGCTATGCAGTTTTCATAGCCTGCTTCTTGCTGCTGCAGGTTTGCCAGCTTGTAAGTTACACAGTCACAAGCTTTTGCACCCTAGCTTATGATTTATTTGACAAATACTATCCTGTCAGAAACATAGTAGAATTCTTACACGTTTCTCTCCATTCAGTTCTCTGTGCCAGTAACTACACCAAAGTTATTTTTTGGATGTGGTTCTTAAGCCTGCCTTATTTATTTCTGTCTATGCACCCATCATCTTTTGATGGCCTCATTTTAATGAAGTACATCCTCATACCTCATTTTAATGATCACTGTCTTAAAACTATTCAAAACAACAAGCATTGGTGGGATGGCAGCATCCTTAATCTAATCTTAACTGCAGAGCTGGATCCCTTGGTTTTGTCAAAAATTCCTTTGAGCAAGGCACTGAACCTGATATGCGTATTGGCTGCAAGGCCCCGCCTTTAAGCGGCCTTATTTCTTTCCACCTTTGCTTACAAACTAGCCAATTCTTGCTTGAGTAAACATGGCAAAGAACCACCAACACCCAGTGTTGTGGCATTTTTCATCTACTTTTTCTGGGGCTATGGGCTTTTTATGGGCACTAGTTTTGCAGATTATTGTAGCCAACGATTTAATCAGTTGTTTTATTTCCACGTAAGAGTGGTTATTAGTATCATAGTAGTATGTTTTCCTTTTGCCTGCTACCTAATTACTAAGCTAGTACTGTGTCCAGAATTGGTGGGTTCTTGGTCTCGCTGACTTCAAGAATGAAGCCGTGGACCCTTGCGGTGAGTGTTACAGTTCTTAAAGATGGGGTGTCCAGAGCTTGTTCCTTCAGATGTTTAGATGTGTCTGGAGCTTCTTCCTTCTGGTGGGTTCGTGGTCTCGCTGTCAGGAGTGAAGCTGCAGATCTTTGTGGTGAGTGTTACAGCTCTTAAAGGCAGCGTGTCTGGAGGTGTTCATTCTTCCCAGTGGGTTCGTGGTCTGTCTGGCTTCAGGAGTGAAGCTGCAGACCTTCGCAGTGAGTGTTACAGCTCATAACAGCAGCGTGGACCCAAAGAGTGAACAGCAGCAAGATTTATTGCAAAGAATGAACGAACAAAGCTTCCACAGTGTGGAAGGGGAGGATTGGGTTGCTGCTGGCTCGGCAGCCAATCCACTTTACAGAGAGCTGATTGGTCCAATTTGACAGAGTGCTGATTGGTACATTTACAGTCCTTGAGCTAGACCCAGAGTCGCAGAGTGCTAGTTAGCTAGTTACCAATTGGTGGATTCACAAACCCTGAACTAGACACAGAGTGCTGATTGGTGCACATACGATCTCCAGCTATAAAGTTCTCCAAGTCCCCATCCAGTTCAGGAACCCAGCTGGCTTCACCCAGTGGATCCCGCACCAGGGCTGTAGGCGGAGCTGCCCGCCAGTCCCCAGGGGCGCCTGCACTCTTCGGCCTTGGGGTATTGATCAGACCGGGCACCACGGAGCAGGGGGCGGCACCCATCAGGGAGGCTCAGGCCATGTGGGAAACCACCGGGGAAACCCACCGCAGGGGGAGGAGCTCAGACACAACGCGCTGCAGGTCCCCAGCCCTGCCCTACAGGGAGGCAGCTAAACCCTGCGAGAATTTGAGTGCAGTGCCCGCAGGCCGGCACTGCTGGGGGACCTGGCACAACCACCACAGCTGCTGGCCCTGGTGCTAAGCCCCTCACTGCCCTGGGCTGGCGGTGCCGCTGGCCCTTCTGTGTGTGGGCCCGCTGAGCCTGCGCCCACACCCGCCGGAATTCACACTGGCCCGCTGAGCCGGCGCCCACGCCCACCAGAATTCACATTGGCCTGCGAGCGCAGCGTGCAGCCCCGGTTCCCGCCCGAGCCTCTCCCTCCACACATCCTGGCAAGCAGAGGGAGGGAGCTCCGGCCTCAGCCAGCCCAGAGAGGGGCTCCCAGTGCCGCGGCAGGCTGAAGGGCCCCTCAAGCGCCACCAGAGTGGACGCTGAGACTGAGGAGATGCTGAGAGTGAGGGCTGCTAGCACTTTTGTCACCTATCAGTACCACGTTTTAGGATTTTGTTATGGCAGTATCTTAATTCTGATATTAATTTCTATATTAAGTAAAAGACTGACTGACTGAGTTAGGTGGTATGGGTGCTAGCTGGACCCAAATCCCAAACCTATATTTTAAGTATTATACTATTCGTATATATATAACATATATATATTTTAAGCATTATGCTATTCATATATATTATATGTTACTATATATATTACACACACATGGGAGGTGGGGAGAGAGAGAGAGTATACCTCTTCCTGATGGCTAGTTAACTTCTGAGATCAAGAACTTAGCTATACCTCATACTTACTACAATTCCTAGCCTATAGTAGGTGTTCAGTAAATATTTGAATGAACGAATACCCATTTTATACCTGAGTAAAGTATAGAGACTTGGCCAAACTTTACTCAGAAGCAAAACCAGAACCTAATCTAAACCCTACACACAAGAATATATGTACAGGAGAAGCTATCTTCGACCTCATTTCCACGGGAATATCTTATATAAAGATAGTATTGTTTGATCTTAGAAATAGTTACCATAAAATCTTTTGATGTGATTATTAAAGTTTAAAATAGCAGTTATGGGAGCTGGTAAAGTCTACATCTTTATGATGGAGAGAAGAAAAACTGTGTCAAAGAGTGAACATGGTCTTTATTCCAACATTTTTAGTACCTAAAATAATTATGTCAGGGGCAAAGACAGATTTTTTAAAAATTTAAGCAGTATTTGAAATGTGAGGAAAACTATCCATAGCACATTGAAGCAATCATTGTATCAAAATATTTTAAATAGTTCTTTATACACACATACATACATATATGTATACATACACATACATATACATGAAATTTCAGAAATTACCTACTTACGGAGTTACTTTAAAATGGTGAGTTCCACTTCTTAAAAATTAATGAGCTTTTAATAAAAGCTTTTGGGTATTCACGAGGGTTCCTACTGAACTAAGATAAGAAAGTGCTCTATTTGTTATTGCACTTTGAATTATACGTAAGTGGATCCTTAATAGAGATATAATAGTTAATGTTGATATTGAAATTGTGAATGAAAAAAACTCTAAAACTTATAAGCCTTCAAAGGACATGTATCTTTTATATAAGTTGAAAATAGTAACTAACAAAACATAGGTTTCCTTAAGATAGACTTTTTTATGTCTACTATTTTGTTTGAGATGTTACTTTTTTTTCTCATAGGGGGAAAGGTGTATTTTTAACAACGGGAATCAGTAACTGGAAGTACAAGATTGGTTACTTAATAATGCTTAAAATGAGGCTTTGATCAGCAGAGGTAAGAATATAACTTTTTTTGCACTTGATTCTTAATAGATTCAAATATTTGCCAATTTTCTCTGAAGAACTGATTCAAGAATTGGGAAGAGTCAGATTTTACCCCACTTGCAAGCTAACAAGTTAGTCTGCCACAGTGCCATGGATGTTGGCAGGACATGAGACTCATGAATCAAGGTGAAAGATGGTTTATGCTCATAGCATTAGCTAGAGTCCCAGGTTACACCTGTGTGTGAGTAGGTTGTGTTACAGGAGAAGAACCCTGAATTTGGGGAACCTGAGTCTTTTAGAATGGACAATAAACCTGCCTTTTTTCCCCGGAGGGAGGCTTTATCTCTATTATACAGAACAGTAAACAAATCTGCCCTTTGCTCTAGTATAAGACACTATCTCTGGCTTCTAAGATTGTTCACTATACAAACATCCTTGAAAAGATAGTCTGGAACAAAGGCCGTCTATGTCTCAGCTTGTGAGACGTGCAGAAACATGAGAGGTTTGTGAAGAATTATCTTCCAGCACTTTCTTACTCTAAACTGCTTTTTATACTTATCTTACTTAACAGTCCAAGAAGTTATTTTTAAAATATGTACTGTTGATAAGGATAATTGTTATAATTTGTTTTTAAATAGTGAAAAAAATGGAAACTACTGAAATCACCCAACAATAGGGGACTGTTTAATTATAACATGTTCCCAGTGTCATAGTTAACAATTAATGGCTGGGTGTGGTGGCTCATGCCTGTAATCCCAGCACTTTGGGAGGCCGAAGCGAGCAGATCACTTCAGGCCAGGAGTTCAAGAACAGCCCGGCCAACATGGCAAAACCCTGTCTCTACTAAAAGTACAAAAATTATCTGGGCATGGTGGCGCACACCTATAGTCCCAGCTACTTGGAAGGCTGAGGCAGGAGAATGGCTTAAACCCCGGAGGCGGGGGTTGCAGTGAGCCAAGATAGTGCCACTGCACTCCAGCCAGGGTGACAGAGTGAGACTCTGTCTCAAAAAAAAAAAAAAAAATTAAAAAAAATGTAAAACTACGTATGTAGACATATGTGTTGACTGAAAAAGTGAAATAAGCAGATGATAAAATGTACATGTGGTTTGATCCCACTATTATTAAAAAATTTTACAAATGCACACACATGAAGAACATACCAAAGAATATATTTCAGTGGATGGAATTGTGAATGTTTTCTATTTGTGCTTGTCTAGTTTCTTTTTTTTTTTTTTTTAACTTCTTTGCAGTTGAATACTTTAGAATTTGTAATAAAGGAAAAAATCTCTTTCTCTTTTTAAATTTAAAAGTGAAAAGTGATTTCAGAATTTTTTTCTTAAAAACCTTTCATGGGCTTAACTGGGGATTGAAGAGTGTTAATTTCTTTTTTTTGACTCTGGAGTTACTTGTATGTGCAATGTAGCATAAGAAGAGAATAATTAGATATCTTCATTATTTAAAAAAGTTACTATCTATAAGAGATAAAGTTGAGTTTCTTTTAGCAGTATGTTGTATTATCACATAAATGTCATCAAGGGAAACAAATCTTAGAAAAGGCATTCTGACAGGACAATCTTAAATTATAGAGAATAGTGCAACTTAGTAAGTATACATTCTGGTGCTATTTAGTTGGATTAGGTTGTTAAGTACGCTAAAATAATTTGTTTTTATTTTCTGCCTATATATCATATTCTAAAATACATATAAATAATACTATTTTTTCTTATGCTTCTCATGATTTTTTTTCCCTTAACAAAGGTGCTGTTATCAGAATAGTCTTCTGGGTATAAATTAAAAATGACTGAAGTTCAAGCAATGGTAGAATTCTCTGTGGAGCTAAACAAGTTCTACAATGTGGATTTGTTTCAGAGAGGGTATGTATTTTACTGTGAAAATGATATATTTTGCATAAGATGTACAGTTTAAATTTAAATTTAATTACATGTTTTTATTCCAGCATATATAAGGAAAGCAATGAACTATATTCAAGTAATTATTTTCTCAGATACATTTTATTTATTAAATAGATACATGAATTTAATGATAATGCTGGATATACTGAACCTGTGTTTATGAATTTGTAGTGAGCCTTGAGAGGACTTTAATGTAAATGTATAAGGTCTAATTTTTGCTCTTTAAAATCTTATAGTATATTGGGAAAAAATAAGGCATCCATACAAAACAACTAAACAGAAATACAAAGCATACATGATGAAGCTTATTTCACTTGATTTTTCTATATCAGTGAATGTAGTTTTATAATGTCATTTTTAATTATTAACTATTACACTGTTAACATGTTATAATTTAACAGTCACCCACTGTTGGAAATTTCATTTGTTTTCATCTTTTCACTGTCTCACAAAAACACTGTAACAGTTGTCTTTATCAGTAGTACCTATAAAGCAATTTAATAACTTCTTGGCCTTTTGGCTAAGATCAGTAAGTATATCTAAGAGGTGCTCTAGGAATCAACAGAAAGACATCTTTCTGATTTAGTATGTTAGAAAAGGCATTATGGAGAGATAAGATCAAAGTATGGCTAAGACTTGCATAGGCAAAGGATAAAGTGAAAGATCGTATTTGTAGAAGAGAACAGTATGATTCAGTACAGCCACACGAATCAAGTATTGGAAATAGAAATGAATGTGTTGTTTTTAAGAATATTTAGGGGCCAGGCATGGTGGCTCACCCTGTAATCCCAGCACTTTGGGAGGCCAAGGTGGGTGGATCACCAGAGGTCAGGAGTTTGAGACCAACCTGGCCAACATGGTGAAACCCTATCTCTACTAAAAATACAAAAATTAGCCAAATGTGGTGGTGCATGCCTATAATCTCAGCAACTTAGGAGTCTTAGGCAGGAGAATCACTTGAACCCAAGAGATGGAGGTTGCAGTAAGCCAAGATTGAACCAGTGCACTCCAAGCCTGGGCAACAGAGCAAGACACCATCTCAAGAAAAATTTAAAAAAAAATTTTTTTAAAGAATATTTAGGAAATTGGATATTCTCTAGGAGAATTACAGAAGAAAGGTAGTAAAGAAAGGCAAGGTTATATTTGTGAAGGACTTTAATGTCTAGAGAAGAGTTGACACTAGGGATTTGGGTAACCATCAATAATTTCTAAGTAAGGATAAAATTTTACCACTATTATTACAATAAGCACTTACTAACATGATGGTAAACACTTATTAACATGATGGAGATTATGATACATTAAACTGATGGTTGTGTAGAAGAAATAGAAAGCTAGGAAACAGTTAAGAGGCACTTAATAGTAACTCAAGATATAAATCTGGAGATCTAAACAAAGAGTGGTGGCAGTGGGACTAACAGAAGGAGCAGAACAAGAGATTTTCTATTGGTTTTGGCTTGACTTTGCCATCTTGTTGAAATAAAAACAGCTGTGCTGTGGTCTGCTCTACATAGTCTCTCATTCCTTAGTAGGCCAGCCTGGACTTGTTCTCGTGGTGGAGACAAGAGTCTAACATACAGAGCAGAAGGCCGAGCATGGTGGCTCACACCTGTAATCCCAGCACTTTGGGAGGTCGAGGCGGGTGGATCATCTGAGGTCAGGAGTTCGAGACCAGCCTGGCCAACATGGTGAAACCCCATCTCTACTAAAAATATAAAAATTAGTCAGGTGTGGTAGTGGACGCCTGTAATCCAAGCTACTTGGGAGGCTAAGGCAGAAGAATTGCTTGAAACCAGGAGACATAGGTTGCAGTGAGCTGACATGGTGCCACTGCACTCCAACCTGGGCGACAGAGTGAGACTCCATCTTAAAAAAGAAAAAGAGAGCAGAAGATGCAAGCCTCCTTAAATTGACACACTGTTACTTACTGCATTCCATTGGCCAAGCAAGTCACAGTGCGAGGTCAGGAGTCAGGCTGGTGGCTTTTTGGCCAGTACAATTCACTTAAAAAACTTTGTGGACTTTCCATATGGCTGATAAGTTTATTCCATGCTTTAAAGCCCATAACCGCAGTTGTTTTTGAGACATGCTTTCTCTCTAAATAGCATATCTACCAATCACTGCTACTTGGGGATTAGAATTCTGTGGGATCATGCCCATAAACTTTCTGAAAATCCTTTCGTTATGCTGAGAATATCTGCTTACATCTTAATTCTGTTAGTGATCTAGAAAGAAAGGAAGCTACAGCTACATCCTTGAGTTGATCTTTGTTCATGGGCATTGTTTTATTTTCAAGAGAGTGCAAATTAAACAGTTTTATTTTCCAACTCAGCAAGTTCTAGTTGCTCTAGATTTCTTCTAGATTCTGCTTGTAAGATGACTAGCTCTTTAGTTCATCTCCATTTTGCAGAACCTTATTTTACTTAGCTAGGAGCAACCAGTTGGCATTTTTAGTATTCTGCTTTGGGATTAATTTGCTAAGTCCAAGAGTTTCTTAGATACATTGTCTAAATTATTCCAGGTTAGTGTAAGATAGCATATTTCGTCACTCCATAACATGGATTACCATTTTCCTAGTCTGCTGTAGTTTCCTCATTATTTTTCCACCATTTGTAGCTATAACTTAGTTTGGCCCCAGAATTAATGCCACTTATTTTAAGTTTTTGTTATGGCACACACCACTTCTAGGTATTGATTTCTGTATTAGTTATTTATTGCCACAATAATGCAGCTAACCACAAACACAAAGCCTCAGTGGCATTATGGCAATAAACATTTATTTTTGCTCCTAAGTCTGTGGATCATCTAAATGGTTCTACTGATCTGGGGTGGCTTAGCTCATCTTTGCTGGGTTCACTTCAGGAATGCACAGTCAGATGGCAGATTGGCCGTGCACTAGCTGGATGCAGAGTGTCCTCAGCTGGGCAGTCTCAGTTCTGTTTCCCAGTCTCCCATCCTGCAGCTTATTCTCATGGACAAGGCATGGGTCCAAAGAAGAGAGAAAGAAACCATGCAAGCAGACCTCGTATCATCTAGGCCTGGAACTGATGCACTGTTACCTCTACCACAAGATACTGGCCAAAGCAAGTCATAAGTAAGGCCAGCCCACATTTAAAAGGTGGGCAAACTACACTCCACTTCTTAATGGGAGTCACATTGTAAGAGCGCTGAATATAAGGGAGAGCAAAATATCGGTGACATTTTTGAAATCAATCTACAGGTTACATTTTGTAGGTTTGTTTTTAACAACATGATTTTGACAAGCTAAATGTGTAAAAAACAATTCAGTATTTGAGTTAGATTTGAAGACTAGCTAGAAAACAAATTGCTTATTTAAGTTGTATTCATGAAAAAAATGATTATTTGGAAACCATTAACTACTGTTTATAAAATATTTTTCAAATATATATAGTGTCCTCTGACCTGTATATAAAATATATCATTATAAAATTATAAAATATTTTAATATGTAATATAAACATAATATCAACATGTAAAATTGTTCTTTCCAAGTAAAACAATGTTACTCTTTAGACAAAAAAGTCATAATGTGAAATCACTTTGCTTAATAAAATCATGTTAAGTTTTACCTCATATAATTTTGTTTTAACACAGTATTGTGTATTAACAATCAATGCTATAAATATGTTCTTAAAAAATAGAAGATAGAAATGTAATAACTTAATATTCACAAGCACATTCTTTTAGCCACTAGCTTCAGTTTTTTTATTCTTCTCTAGAAAAATAAATTCACATTTTCCAACAATGGAAAAAATAGATGTATACTTAATCGCTACCTGTTGCACTTCTGTAAAGATGCTAAAGAGCATCTCTTTCTCTTATGACTACTCATAAAAGATTTTATTAATATTATAGTTCATTTTAGTTTATCTTTTATGTTAAAAACTAGATCTAAGCAGAAAAAGGACCTACATTATTATTACACTTGAAAAATAACTTGTAGAAGAGCAAAATTAAATTTGTTAAGTAAAGCACTTTTCCTATTCATCTGTGAGAATGTTTTTGTGGCCCTTTGCAACTTTCTGTCTTTCTGTCTTTCTTAAAGACCATTCTTTATAATGAGCTTAACAAAACATTGTTAATAAATAGACATTCTTACTTCTTGATAGCCCCCTGCCTAAGATGATCCCTTAAAATTGTGTTTTACTTAACAGTGTATGGGAAATAAATAAGGTGTGAAATAAGAACAGAAAAATAGATTGCTTTGCTTTAGTGCTTATCTCATTGCATTGGATTATTTATAGATAAATTGATTATGTCTCTGTGTTTTTTCTGATTAAAATATTTTCTTCTTTTATATTTTCTAACTTTTTTTTTAAATATAAAGGAAGACATTGACTTTTTTCCCCTATAATTCTCTTTAGGATCCTAAAATACACCTACAATTCAGAAGTACTTATACTGCCATATTTAAGAGTATAACTTAATTAGCATAATAATTTTTCTTTTTAATTTGTCTGAATTGTAGAGACTATTTTTAGAGTTAAAAGAACAATATAAAGCATCTAGTTTAAAAACTTACACAATTTATAAATGGTATAAGTAATTTAAGTTACAAAAATAAAGTTTTTAAACACACTGTTGTGCTAGGATGTCCATATAATGTATTGACCAAATCAAGATACTTTTTTTTTTTTAAAGACAGAGTCTTTGCCCTGTCACCTGGGCTGGAGTGCAGTGACTCGATCTCCACTCACTGCAAACTCTGCCGCCTCCTGGGTTCGCGCCATTCTCCTGCCTCAGCCTTCTGAGTAGCTGGGACTACAGCGCCTGCCACCACGCCCGGCTAATTTGTTTTATTTTTAGTAGGAATAGGGTTTCACCTTGTTAGCCAGGATGGTCTGGATCTCCTGACCTTGTGATCTGCCCACTTCAATCTCCCAAAGTGCTGGGACCACAGGCGTGAGCCTGTGCGCCCAGCCTTCAGGATACTTTTTAACATGAAAGGAGGAACTGTTAGTAATAGGCCCAGACAAATGAAAACCAGGATGGCTTCAGGCAAACCAGGACATATGGCCATCTTTGTAATAATCAAATATTCCTTAAATAAATCTTAACTTTTTTTTTTTTTTTAAAGTAACTTAAAGCAGCAAACATTTGTTGTTTCTCATGAGTCTCTAGGTTGGAGCTTGGCTGATGTCATCAAAGCTTGTCCAAGCATTTATGGTCAGCTGTGGGCTGATTGGTCTAAGATGGCCTTGTTGGGACTCCTCAGCTCTCCTCCACCTAATAATCTCTCATCCTCTAACAGGCTAGGCTGGGCTTAACAACTCTTAGCTTTAATTGAATTCGAAAGTTGTATTTTTGCTTAGACTTATTGGGTGTAATAGATTAGTCAATGTTTAAAAAAAATTGTTTAAAAAAATCTGTGTTTGGCTTCAGAAAGGAATAAACAGATTACTAACGTATTTACATGATAATTAATTTTTACTATAATTACATTGTTTTACCTTAATGGTAAACGGAAAGCTCAGATACTAACAATCTAAAGAAAAACTAGTTTTGTTTTAATTTTACTTTATTCTCCTTTCATTTTGTTTAATAGAGTGGATTTTTAAACTCTGAAAACAAAGTCAAAATTGTAAAGCACTGATCATAAATATGATGCTATTAAATGGAATGTGGATGTATGTTTTATAATGAATAATATAAATTATCTTAAGATTTGTATTATATTAGGAGTATCTAATTACAAGATAATAGACTTCCTAAATGACTTCATTCAAAATACATTTGTCAAGAGGACTCCAAAGGAGAAGGAAATATTGCCCTTTATACAGATACAGAAACATTACTATTCGAACACCTCTTCTTATTGGCATATAGGATAAGAGAATGGAATTAAATTGGTTATAGTAAATTTCAGTTAGATTATAAAGTGGGGGAAATTTTTCTTTGTTTGGAGGTGATTGCAAAATTGTTAGGGTATCTTTTTCTAGAATTCTTTAGGTCAGTGCTGTTCTCAGTCGCTCATCTGCAAATGGTTTGTGACTGGTTCAGGATCAAGCACTTTTGCCAGAATGGAAATGAATGCTGCTTTCTTCATTAAATTTTGCTACCAAAAAGAAGTCAGCTAAAATAGTGTGCTTTGCCATACGGTTGATTTACTTTATTTTACTGCAGGTTGGTAACAACCATTTCACAAAAATGCACCAGTCTGTGTACCACATTTGAAGTAGTACAGCTTTAGAATATTAGCAACGGCATCTTGAATGGAAATGGGTTTCATTCATTTCGAAAAGCGGCAAATATTTAGAAGATATGGGAACTTTGACAAAGTGCTGTACTTTAATCTTTTATCAAACTTTGCAAGTGAAATGTTATCAGTTTGATTTGTTTACACGTATCATTGGAACAGTCAATAATCCAGCATGCTACTACTAATAAAATAAGTAGTGAGGAAAATATTGTTGGAGACAGAAGTTGAAAGTAGTACTTTGTTCTTTATTTATCTGGATTACTATAGAACAGTTAACTGAATACCTGTAACTATTATTACTTTTCTTAATCATATACTGCCACCATTTCCTTGTCAGTACTATCTGAGGTTTCAGGCTTCCACTGGTGATCCTGGAGTTTATCACCTGAGTATAAGGGGGGACTTTCGTAGTTAGTGAATTGAACCTTTTATCATTATGAAAAGAGACTGTGTTTATATCCTAGTAACTTTTTGCTTTGAACTATTTTGTCTAATATTAATATTATAACATCAACTTTCTTTTAGTTAATATTTACAAGATACATCTTTTTCCATTCTTTCACCCTTTCTCTTTCCTTGTATTCTATATTAGTTGCAAACAACATGTAATGGGATTTATATTTTTCATTTTCATTTTCTAGGGCATTTTTTGTGTTTTAAGTGGAACATTAATCCATTTATATTTAATGGCTGATTTATTTGTGATTATATTCATTATTTCTTATTTTGTATTTTCTATGTCCTCTCTTCATTTGCTCTCCTATACTCTTTTGTTTCATGTTCTGATCTCGCCAGTATTTCAGGCTTATTCTTCAAGAGGACGTTCGCCTTTGCCAGGTTCTTAGGGCATTACCAATCTAGGGCTAACTTTTGTTTCTTTAATGAAAAGTTTCAAACATAAAAGTATAGTAAACACACAGCTGTCAGCTAGCCTCAGTTACCAAAGTTTTTTCTTCCTATTTCACCTGTTGTTCCCCCCAACTGTTTTTTCAGTATGTATCTCCAACAGAGAAGGACTTTTGTTTTTAACATATTTGTAAAATCATTATTGTACTTAAATGAATGTTTAAAATAATTGCTTGATATCAAATAATCCAGTGTACACGGTTCCTCAGTCATCTCATAAGTGTGTTCTTAATTATTTGTTTGAATCAATATTCACCCCAAAATTCATAGCTTGCATTTGGTCAATATGTCTCTTACGTTTTCCAAAATTTATAATGGATGGTTTAATCTAAAGGATTGATTAAATTCCAAGAGTTTTTGAGACGAATCCTCAAGTGGTGCTATGTATTTCCTATTGCACTGCATCAGGGGACATGTAATTTCTGACTTTCT
>NW_012117722.1:2087655-2088419 GCF_000951035.1 Colobus angolensis palliatus | reverse complement strand
ATTTTGCTGTTGCCATAGCGTATTACACGTATAATCACTTTTTATTTTGTGCCAATATGAACTCATGGATTTTCAACATATTTGCTGATAATATTTTGTCATTATCAGCCAGGCATGGTGGCTCACGTCTATAATCCCAGCACTTTGGGAGGCTGAGGCAGGTGGATCACCTGAGGTCAGGAATTTAAGACCAGCCTGGCCAACATTGTGAAAACCCTTTCTCTACTAAAAATACAAAAATTAGCCAGTGGCACACACCTGTAATCCCAGCTACTCGGGAGGCTGAGACAGGAGAATCACTTGAGACTCAGAGGCAGAGATTGCCATAAGCTGAGATCGCACCACTGCACTCCAGTCTGGGCGACAGAGTGAGACCCTGTCTCAAAAAAAAAAAAAAGAAAGAAAAAGAAAAAAAATATTGTATCACTATCCTTTCTGATGCTTAGAGGGAGCCTTTCAGGTTGGTTTCTGTGAATTTCCCACAGGACAGTCTAAGCAATGTTTGATAGTTTTCTTGTTTTCCATTATGATGTAGGTGTTGCAGACTCTTGTACATTCTTTGATCCAGACCTGGAATCAGCCAAGGAGCCCTGGTTCCTTTTATTAGGAAATAGCACTTAGAAATCATAATGTATACACTAAAGGTACACATTTGGGGGTCATTTCTTCTAAGTCCTTTCAGTTAACAGCATTAGCTGATAATTTTTTTTTTTTTTTTTTTTTGAGATGTAGTCTCACTCTGTCACCCAGGCCAGAGTGTACTG
>NW_012117722.1:2084981-2087140 GCF_000951035.1 Colobus angolensis palliatus | reverse complement strand
TTTTTTTTTTTTTTGCCAAGATATATCCCATGAGGAATAGGCAGTCAAAATACTGTTTTAAAAATCACTTGAAGTAATTCTCTGTAGAATTACAATCAAGTAGACATACATTACGTTTATTTGTTTTAGGGTTGTTTAGGGATTGACATTTTCTTTGTTTTATAATTATATAAAAAATTTATATGGGTCCAAAATCAAAACTCTGTAAAGTCTACTATATTGAGATAGATCTCGTTTTGATCCCTGTACCTTCTCTCTCCTCATCCCATAGGTAACCATTTCATTTTTATTAGTTTTTGGTATATCCTTTTATTTTTTTCTTTTGAAAATACAGGCAAATAAATATATAGTCACACCCTTCCATCTTACACAAAGGTAGCATAGGATACATACACTCTGTACCCTGCTTTTGTTGTTTAAAAGTGTATCTCAGAGGTCACTCCTCTAAGTGTGAGTGATTAACATTCGGAATCCATCATATCACAAAAAAAAGAGACAACCAGACATTATATGTCCTTTGATATAATGCTGTAGGAAGTACCTAATCAAACCTTTAGCTTAAACCACCAAGTTTAAATTTACAAAAATCTAAGAGATATTTCACATTCCTTTTTACAGCTGCATTTTACACCATTGTTTAGTTGTACCGTATTTTATTCAACCAGTCCCCCATCGGACGTTTTGTTTTTATCTTACATTTTCCCATTGCAGTTAATACTACAATATGGCAATTGCTGTTGCAATTAATACTATAATCTGTGTATATCATTTAATATTTTTGCCATATTATCTTTGGGATATCTTCTTAAAAGTGGGCTGTTGAGGCAAAGGGTAAATGACACCTGTTTTTCCTCTTTTTTTGCCAAATTACATTCCATATGGGGTTGGGCCATTTTGTGATCTCATTAGTGCTGTGGTAGAATTCCTGTTTACCCACAGGCTTGCCAACGTATTACACCCATGCGCCATTTAACTGCATTTTGGTCAGTGACCGCAAATATGACAGTAGTCCAATAAGATTGTAATGGAGCTGGAAAATTCCCATCACCTCATGATGGTAGCAGCTTTGGTAACCTCGTAGTGCGATACATTACTTTTTCTATGTTTAGATACACAGATACCTACTATTGTGTTATAATTGCCTGCAGTTTGCAGTACAGTAACATGGTACAGATTTGTAGCCTAGCAACAATGGGCTATATGGTATAGTCTGCCTGTGTAATATAACCAGCAGGTTTGTGTAAGTACACTACATTGTTCGCACAGTGACGAAATCAATCTAAGGATGCATTTCTCAGAATGTATCCCTGTTGTTGAATGAAGAGTGACTATATTTTGTTAGATTGTTGGATTTCTGTCATTCTGATAATTGAGAATAGATATATTTTTGTAGTGAAAATTTATAGTTTTTAAAATTATAAGTGAAATTGAACTCTTTTTGTATATTTAGAGTCATTTGCATTTCTTTTTCTATGAACTGTTTAATCATACCTTTTTTTTCATCTTTCTGTTGGTTGATTGGTCTTTTTCATCTCAATTTTCTTCTCAATTAAGGTTTGCTGGAATATACCAACAGATGGCCTCAGAACAAAAGCAGCTTAATTGCTTTGCCTAATTCACTATGATTTTGCTTTCCTTTAAACTTTCCTTGGTAATTCCATACTGTCTTGTGAGCTCTTCAATACTTTTACAGATATACTTTTTATACTTTACCTGGCATTGTCTTTTAGCAAGAGGTTGTTCTGAATAACCTAGCCCGCCACAACTCTTAACATGGAAGTGTTTTATTCTTTGATTTTTGAATTTTTTTAATCTCTTACTTCATATATTTTTTTTAAATAATTAACTCATCCACATTTAAAATTTTGGGGTTGGGTGCAGTGGCTCACACCTGTAATCCCAGCGCTTTGGAAGGGAGGCAGGTGGATCACTTGAGGTCAGGAGTTTGAGACCAGCCTGGCCAATATGGTGAAACCCTGTCTCTCCTAAAAATACAAAAATTAGCCGGGCTTGGTGGTACACGCCTGTAATCCCAGCTACTCCAGGGGCTGCGGCATGAGAATTGCTGGAACCTGAGTGGTGGAGGTTGCACTGAGCAGAGATTGTGCGACTCTGTCTCAGAAAAGAGAGAAAGAGAGAAAGGGAGGAAGGGAGGAAGG
>NW_012117722.1:2079200-2084216 GCF_000951035.1 Colobus angolensis palliatus | reverse complement strand
CAGGATGATCTCAATCTCCTGACCTTGTGATCCGCCCGTCTCGGCCTCCCAAAGTGCTGGGATTACAGGCTTGAGCCACCGTGCCCGGCCTATTGACATAGCATCTTATAAAATTCTGCAGAATCAGTGATCACATATTTTTATGATAGGCTGTTTTAAAAGTATTTTGCTTTTTCTGTTTTTTATCCTTCCATTAATTTCTATTTTAAAATCATAATTATTACCAGAAAATCTAATTATGAAGCAAATCTAATGATTCATAGTGTGCGTATCATTAACTAAAGACATATTTTTTCATCTAATGTTAGGTGAGATACTATCATGGTGCTAATTGTGGGAAAACATAAACAGGGGTGGGAAAACTACAGCCTTTGGACCAAATCTGGCTTGATACTGAGCCAAACCTAGCCACGTCCATTTACTTAGTTTATGGCTGCTTTTGCTCAGCGGTAGAAATGAGTAGTCACAGCAGAGACTATGGCCCACAAAGTAAAAATATATTTTCAAGCCCTTTAAGAAGGCTGTTGACCATTGGTATGGAATATTTAGATATGTTTTCTTCCCTCAAAATGGTTAATATAGAATGGACTTTCCCTGATACATTCTAACAGAGAGGTGGCTTTCTTTTCATATTTTCAAAATTTTTTTGACAATTCAAAAATTGTATATGGAGTACAATGTAATGTTTTGATGTATGTATTAAATCAAGCTAATTAACATATCACTTCACCTACTTTTTTTTTTTGTAGTGAGAACATTTTACTATCCTTTTAGGGATTTTGAGATATACATTATTATTAACTGTGGTTACCATGCAGTGCAATAGATCACTAAAACTTATTACTCCTGTCCAACTGCAACTTTGTACTGTTTGACTAACATCTCCTCTTTTCCCACCCCCTGCAATCCCAGCCTCTAGTAAATACCATTCTACTCTCAGCTTCTGTGAGTTCAAGATTTTTAGATTCTGCATATAAGTGACATCATACATTATTTGTCTTTCTGTGCCTGTCTTATTTCACTTCGCGTAATGCCCTCCAGGTTCATTCATGTTGTTGCAAATGACAGAATTTTCTTATTTTTTAAGGCTATGTGTAGTATTCTGTTGTGTATATATACATTTGCCATTCATTATCTGGTCATCCATTGATAAACACTACAGTTGCTTCCATTATCTTAGCTATTGTGAATAATGCTGCAGTGAACACAGGAGGGCAGGTGTCTTTCTAATATACTGATTTCAGTTCTTTAAATATATACTGAGTAGTGGAATTGCTGGATCATATGGTAACTCTATTTTTAGTTTTTTGAGGAACCTCCATAATATTTTCCATAATGGCTGTGCTAGTCTACGTTCTCATTCTAATGTGCAGTGGTTCCTTTTTCTCCACATCCTCACCAAGACTATCTTTTCTGTTTTCTTTTTGATAATAGCCATTCCAACGGATGTGGGTGATTCTCACGGTGTTGTTGATTTGTATTTCCCTGATAAATAGAGATGTTGACCATTTTTACATATCTGTTAGCCATTCGTATGTCTTCTTTTGAGAAATGTTTATTCATGCACTTTGCCCATTTTTTAATTTGGTTATTTGTTTTCTTGAAGTTGAGTTGTTTGAATTCCTTATATATTTTGGATATTAGTTCCTTATCAGATGTATAGTTTGCAAATATTTTTTGGTTTGCAAATACTTTTTTCCCAATCTGTGGGTTGTTTCTTCAGTCTGTTAATTGTTTCTTTTGCTCTGCAGAAGCTTTTTAATTTGGCGTAATCTTATTTGTCTATGTTTGCTTTTGTTGCCTGGGCTTTTGGGGTTATATCCAAGAAATCATAGCTCAGAACAATGTAACAGAGCTTTCCCCTTGTGTTTTCTTCTAGTAGTTTTGCAGATTCAGGTCTTATGTATAAGTCTTTAATCCATTTGAGTTGATTTTTTATATGGTATGAGATAAGGATCTAATTTCAGTCTTCTGCCTGAGGATATTTAGTTTTCCCCACACCATTTATTGAAGAAACTGTCCTTTCTTCATTGTGTGTTCTTGGCACCTTTGTCAAAAACCAACTGACCGTAAATGTGTGGGTTTATTTCTGGAATTCTGTCCTGTTGCATTGGTTGATGTATTTGTTTTTATGCCAGTACCATGCTGTTTTGATTACAATTGCTTGGAAAGATATTTTGAACTCAGGGAGTGTAACCCTTCTTTTTTTTTTAGTCAGAATCTCACTCTGTCTCTCAGGCTGGAGTGCAGTGGTGTGATCTCAGCTCACTGCAAACTCCGCCTCCTGGATTCAAGCAATTCTCATTCCTCAGCCTCCCTAGTAGCTGGGACCACAGGCACATACCACCACGCCTGGCTAATTTTTTGTCTTTTTGTTAGAGATGGGGTTTTGCCATGTTGGCCAGGCAGGTCTTGAACTCCTGACCTCAAGTGATCCACCTGCCTTGGCCTCCCACAATGTTGGAATTACAGGCATGAGCCACCACGTCTGGCCACTTTGTTCTTTTTGCTCAAGATTGCTTTGACTATTCAGAGTATTTTGTGGTCCCATACAAATTTTAATATTGTGTTTTCTATTTCTGTGAAAAATGATGTCAGATAAATGCAGAGTTTTGTTTCAGTGTCTCCAAATTTTAGCAAACACATATTGAACACTTAACTGTGTGTAAACCAAGGATTGTGAGTGTACACTATGAATAAGACATGGTCTCTGTGCTGAGGAAGTTTAAAATGAAGCGTCTACCACTGTTTAGTATTAATTTGCTTTTATATTGTATACCTATATATTTTAAAATAGCAATATTTTGCTTGATCTTTAGTCAAAACCTTCAACATGGGAAGTTGAAGAGTTCCTAGAAAACTTTGGTTTCCCCTGGTTTCAAGGTCCCGCTGATTCCACTTCGATTTTTTTCTCGGTTTTCTCATGTTTTCAAGCAGTCCTCATCTTAATCTTAACAAGTCATCTAACTTTATGGAGTTTTGTCATGCCCCTTTAAAACCAAGTGAAACAATGAAGCTCTTAGATGCTTTTCTAATTCCTCAGATTGCTATCACATATAAAGTAAAAAATATTGTATGTATTGTATCTGTTTCTTTCATTTATCTTTATATGTACTGGGTTTCTCTTTTGGTTTTATGCCATGCTTACATTTGATATGTAAGCCTGATTTTTTTTCTCCAACAATAGTATTATGTTATAGGAGACTGACATAATTAGGTCAACTTTATTATTTTAATAAAGATACAAATGTGGAAGTTGGGGCATTCTATATTTTTAAATATGTTTTGAAATAACTTCCTTGTTTATTTTTCTTTAGTTTTTACCAGATTCGTGCTTCTATGAAAATTCCATCAAGAATTCCCCACAGAGTAGAAGCTAGTTTGTTACATGCAACAGGTAAGCCAAGGAATATGTTCAAATTAAAAAAGTAATCTGAAACAACATTATAATGGCCAATAACTTTTCATAAATTTTTTTCTCATTACAGATATAAGATACAAAATAACATCATTATGATAACCATTATAAGAAATATATTTGGGGCCTCAGTAAAACATACTTGATTATAGATACTCTGTCTCCTTCTTAGATTTCTTACAATGAGATTTCTTACAATGAGCACATCAAAGAATGTGTATTAAAGTTTCATGAAAACAAACGTAGGATTTGGTATCCATTATATAAGATGCAATGTAAAAAGATACACAGAAATGGGAACATACAATTTGACTTATGATTATAAAGGTGTTTTATGGTAAAGTTTTATGGTATGGATTTTGAGGACATTTTTTAAACCAGTTTTTTTTTCTGGATTAGGTTCTCTAATTATGAAACAGAGCCAAAAGGCAATGTAGGAAGGTATGAAATAGACATGTTACAGCAGCTTCGTTAGTTACTCATATTCTAAGGAGAGACACCAGCATTAAACGGGTTAAGTTAAAACAGCCTTCCCAATACAATATATGCTGTGTCATTACATGTAGTTAGAAAATGAACCAGTTAATGAAACATTCAAAGAGTTACTGTGTAAGCCTAATATGAAATTACTAGTTTTTAAAGCATCATAAAAATAATAAAATACACCTGAAACTAGAGCTATGCTGAGCGTAATTCAGTCCATTTTGAAATTTTAAAAAATTTGTTGAGTATTTGAAGTGTTAAGGATTGCCTTTTATCATACTGTGGATACTAAAATGTTGGTTAATGTTAAATTTTTAATTTTTTATTATTATATTTTAAGTTCTAGGATACATGTGCACAACGTGCAGTTTTGTTTACATATGTATACATGTGCCATGTTGGTTTGCTGCACCCATTAATTCATCATTTACATTAGGTATTTCTCCTAATGCTATCCCTCCCCCATCCCCCGACCCCACAACCAGCCCCACTGTGTGATGTTCCCCTTCCTGTGTCCAAGTGTTCTCATTTTTCAGTTCCCACCTATGAGTGAGAATATGCGGTGTTTGGTTTTCTGTCCTTGCGATAGTTTGCTCAGAATGATGGTTTCCAGCTTCATCCATGTCCCTACAAAGGACATGAACACATCCTTTTTTATGGCTGCATAGTATTCCATGGTGTATATGTGCCACATTTATTTAATCCTATCTGTCATTAATGGACATTTGGGTTTTTTCCAAGTCTTTGCTATCGTGAATAGTGCCACAATAAACATACGTGTTCATGTGTCTTTATAGTAGCATGATTTATAATCCTTTGAGTATATATCCAGTGATGGGATGGCTGGGTCAAATGGTATTTCTCGTTCTAGATCCTTGAGGAATCGCCACACTGTCTTCCATAGTGGTTGAACTAATTTACAGTCCTACCAACAGTGTAAAAATGTTCATATTTCTGCACATCCTCTCCAGCACCTGTTGTTTCCTGACTTTTTAATGATCGCCATTCTAACTAGTGTGAGGTGGTATCTCATTGTGGTTTTGATTTGCATTTCTCTGATGGCCAGTGATGATGAGCATTTTTTCATGTGTCTGTTGGCTGCATAATTGTCTTCT
>NW_012117722.1:2068986-2078445 GCF_000951035.1 Colobus angolensis palliatus | reverse complement strand
TCATTGGTAGCTTGATGGGGATGGCATTGAATCTATAAATTACCTTGGGCAGTATGACCATTTTCACGATATTGATTCTTCCTCTCCATGAGCATGGAATGTTCTTCCATTTGTTTGTGTCCTCTATTATTTCGTTGAGCAGTGGTTTCTAGTTCTCCTTGAAGAGGTCCTTCACTTCCATTATAAGTTGGATTCTTAGGTATTTTGTTCTCTTTGTAGTAATTGTGAATGGGAGTTCACTCATGATTTGGCTGTCTGTCTGTTCTTAGTGTATAGGAATGCTTGTGATTTTTATACATTGATTTTGTATCCTGAGACTAACATTAAATTTTAGTGAATTATACATAGTGTAGAGTTTATCTTCCTGAAGACTTATTAAAATTCTCACAGAGGTCTGTTGCTTATGACAAATACACACACACACGTATACATATATATACATGTATATGTGTATATACATATATTTTGTATATTCATTCATCTTAAAATGAAAAAGAATTTATTCTTGGCTTGCCTTACATGTTAATGTATATATTATTGCCATAATAGGTCTTCTTTTGTAAGTCTACTTTCACAAAACATAGAGGTAACAAAACAAGCTGACATGACATGACAGATTTGGTGTACTCTTTTGAATATCCTTGAATGTAGTAGACTAGATTTCTAGCTCGGTTTTATCTCTTGACGTTGCCAGTTGAGAAAATCCTCAGACTTTAGTTTGTGAGATATCTTTCAAGATGGCAAGATACTTGACATATATTACACAAGGTTAAATAGGCTAACCACTTTTAAGTAATACATTTTAAAAATGTTTGTTCCTTATTATAAAGTTTCGAGAGAGATAATGTCAAACCTGTGAGTATTAATTCATTTTGTTTTGAGACGGAGTCTTGCCCTGTCGCCCAGGCCGGAGTGCAGTGGCATGATATCGGCTCACTGCAACTTCCACCTCCTGGGTTCAAGCAATTCTCCTGCCTCAGCCTCCTGAGTAGCTGAGACTACAGGCGTGCACCACCACATCCAGCTAATTTTTGTATTTTTATTAGAGATGGGGTTCCACCATGCCGGTCAGGATGGTCACGATCTCTTGACCTCGTGGTCCACCCACCTCGGCCTCCCAAAGTGCTGGGATTATAGACATGAGCCGCCACGCCTGGCCTGAATATTAATTCTTGACCACTAAACTTGTCCTTGTATGAGAACCTGAGAGATTTTTTGAGATTGAGTTCATAATTTATACTGAAGTTAAGATTTTTGTATTTTGTTTCATTTTAATATGGAATTAATGAGGTAACATTACTTTTTAAATGTTTGGATGTGAAATTAGTCAGTTTAACCCAGAAAAATCTAATCAATGGAGAAAAAAGATAATTCTGGAAAAAAGAGAAGTGGGGAAATGGTAGAAAACAGACAAAACCAGATAAATTGTAAATTCTCAGCAAATGATTGATTCAAAAGCCAAAAGGAAGTGTGCTAGAAGAAAACATTTGCTGAATTCTAAATTTCAGTTACTATATAGCCTTACTTGTGTCAAACCCAACTATCTCCTTGTTATGTTAGGCAGATTTTGCCATTCTTTCATTATTCCTTTTCTGAACAAATAGATTTAGAAATTCTTTACATTTACAAATAAAACATTTTAAATCATTGATTTAACCATTAATCATTTAGCATTTCTCTATATCATACAGAGCATTGTTTCTACTTTGTTTTTCGCAGATTCCAGATAATTACCTCAGAGGACTAGAAATTTTAACCGTGCTTGGTTATTACAGATATATTCCAAGAAAGATTTTGAATGTCAGAATAATGACTGGTGGACAAAAGTATCATTTGAAAATAAAATCTTGTCGGTTAGATTTTTAGGTTGGTGTAAAGGATAGAATTAAGTGTCAGAATATTTGATTTGGTTGATGTGTTTCATTAAAGACTATTTTCTATATAATGTTAACTTATTCCTCAAGTAACTTCCTCTTTTACTAATTAGTTACCTTGCCCTAACTTTATGGAAACATTTCTCTACCTCTGCTTATTGACTTATGAGTTGAGGATAAGGAAGGGCATCAGAAATAAATTGTCAAAAGATTTAACAGTAACCCCTGATTACTCTTCCTAGTCCAGTGGCCCTCGAGTGACCATGCTTGCTGCTACTTGTATTATAGTTCAGTCAGGAGCACCCTTTTCAGGTGTGGTAGTGGCATTATCTTGGTTAACAATAGTTTAGAATTATGACTCTGGGCAGGAACCTCAGAATCTATTCATCGCAGTGATCTAAAGTCAGGTGTGTCATTCAACAACTTCTGACCCTTGAGATCAGTTTATATCCTGATAACTCAGAGTGGATGCTATGTTTTAAAGGGCACAGATATACTTTATGGCAACAAGGAAATGTCCTTTCTATATTTTCATAGCATGTCACATCTTACAGATGTTTTTCCAAGGCTATTTGAGTGTTTTGCCTTTAGTAATTTATGAGCTAAGTACATGACTGAGACGTTTTCTGTCAGTGACTATTTACAGCAACAACTGAGCTTTCAGATCCAGTGAGTGTTCATTTATTATTATGTTTGATAGTGACAGGGTGGTGCTACAGATTCAATCAAGATTCTTTCCATACATAGTTTCAGGGCATGTAATCATTCAGCCTTTATTAGGTTACACCTGATCTGTGCATTAACAAGAGAATATTGTGATATTTGTATTTAGCCACATCTTATACAAGAAATGTCTTCCATTTGACATTTTATTTTCCAGATGAGTATGTTTGTTCAATGTTGTCAGTTTTACCTTTATTTACTCACCAGAAAAGTGGACATTTTATAGCTGCTCAGTCCCTTCTTTGTCTTTTGAGAGAAAAAAGTATTCTAGAAAAGATAAAAATGAAAATATTTTATGGACAACTCTATTTGAACCAAGTTCCACGATCACTATTCTTCATCAACTAAATACTGGTTTGAAAGAATTTATCTTTTATAAAAATTAACAGAAGTTATAATTCAATCTCTAGATCATTTGTATGGCAGAAATATTACGTGTAATTAATGTTATTTACGAAGTAATGTTATTTTGACATTACGACAAATTGTGTCAGAAATGCCCAGATAAAGTACCTTCTCTTAGCCTTTTCCTGAGTACTTAATTTTTTTTCTTAGTTATGACTAGATTTAATCATTGCTGCTGCCAGTTAAATTTCTAGCTTCTGATACTCAATTGCATATAAAAGAGTATGAAATGTAGTGATCTGATAGTTTACTAGTATATTTAAAGGAAATATCTTTAAAAATAAGTAGTTGTGGCAGACACCAGTCTATAAAAGGGAAGCCTGGGTTTGAAAATGATAAGCTTCCATATTATGTAATATGTGAAAATCTCACATATGTGAAAACATTATCTCTGTGTATTTCTTAATAGCGTTATACCAGAAATTTTTAGAATATTACATACTTTTAATTAAAAGATAGTAACCAAAATAGCAAGCACAAGAAGCAGATTTTCGACAGAAGAAGAAAGAAATACGTAAAATTTCTTTCACTCTTTTTTCTCATTCTCTTTCAAAATCGCGAACTTTTGCCTGTCTCGTGTCTGAAATGTACTAACAAATACGACTTCTCAAGATATTTCATATTTCAAATATTATATAAACATGTTTTATTTTTAATTCTCTAATTTATGATAACTTGTTTTTCTTGTTTGTAGTATGCAAAGATATGTGCAGAACCTTTCCAATAAAGTGACTCTGAACAAATTGTGAGACATGCTGTTTTTCCCCTGCCTGACACTATTCCCAACATGATTACCTTTTATGTGTAGGTCGTTTTCCATAGCTTTTGAATCTTGTTTCATCCTCTGGTCACCTGTGATAAGGTAAATCTGGTAAAATATCAAGTATTTCCTGCCAGTGTACCCCAGAATAGCCTCTGTCTTGTTAAATGTTAAATTAATATGAATATTATAGAGAATAGTGGTTGATGGGATGTGGTGACTTATGACATGAGTCTCACAAGTGTTAGTTTGAACCAAAATAATGTTCTTCTGTCTAGATGCATTTCCTCCCCAGCAATCTGAAAAAAACAGGACAAAGAAGACAGCCAACTTATTACAATCTTTGAGATATTGTTTTTGCCTTCTATACCCTTCTTCTCTCAAAATTTCATTTTACAGTAGTAATAAAGAGCTCTTACAGTGTATATCTTTTTACTGTTAGTAATTAGGGAAAGGTATCCTTTTCTGCCTCAAGAAATTACTCCCATGTATTTAACTAACTTTTAATAAATACATATCATTGATTTCTAGCCTTATCCTTGAACATAAATAGCTTTATATAGGATAGTTTTTTTTTATTCTTTGTATTAATTTTTTACCTCTGTTCCTTAAAAATTCCTTAAAATTTAAGGGCTTGGATTTTCTCTATGCTTTTTATTACCTGCTCTATTTTTCTTTTAACTTTGATTTGTACTTTCATCTTAGTACCTTTTCCTTCCAACGCTGAATTTTACCATAATTCATATACCTTCTGTATATTTTGAGAAAACTTTTAGGAAAAATAGTTTAAAATAATGATTTCTGTCTGTGAGTTATAGTGGAGCAGGTTGAATGGGTTGGGAATTAGATGGTATTATACAGCCTATTGCAATACATTTAAATTATTTCCAGTACAAGATTATGCTGACAGTGAGAGGTTTGAGTCAGGAAATAGCTGTCATCTGCAATAACATCAGTCATGAAAGACAATGAGTATTTATAGAACTGTTGAAAATTGATTAGTAAGAAAAGCGTTCATAGACTTTTACAACAGAGAAGTCATTGCTGGTTTTAGGAATCTGGCTCCAGTTTGAAATGTTACGCAGTTTTCATAAAAAGTTTAAATAATGACTTACAGTAGTAACCATAGTATTACTAAGATTAAATTTATTTTGTTTAGTTTGCTTTTTAATATTTATCCATCTTTTTTTCTGGAAAAAAATTCTTTTATCAAAATAATACAGCATACGGTTAAAAGATCAATTAGCCACCAGGCATGGTGCCTCATGCCTGTAATCCTAGCACTTTGGGAGGCTGAGTCAGGTGGATCACGAGGTCAGGAGTTCAAGACCAGCCTGACCAACATAGTGGAACCCCGTCTCTACTAAAAATACAAAAAAAGTTAGCTGGGCATGGTGGCAGGTGCCTGTAATCCCAGCTACTCGGGAGGCAGAGGCAGGAGAATCGCTTGAACCTGGGAGGCGAGGTTGCAGGCTGGAGTGCAGTGGAGCTGAGATCGCACCACTGCACTCCAGCCTGGGCGACAGTGTGAGCCTCCCATCTCAACAACAACAACAACAAAGATAAATTAGTCCAGAAAGACTTGTAGTAAAAATGATAGCTTGTTTTCTAGATGTAACAACTTTTACCCATGTCTCTAGTCCATGTGGTTACCTCCATATGGACGTTGTCCATGGACTTCCTGTTATGATAAAAAGACTTTATCTTATTTACACCATTTCCTCGTTCCCTCTCCCTCAACCTTTTAAGAGATACTGTTATTGTCCTATGTGTTTCTGACCAGTCTCTGTAGCTTCAAACAGTATATTTAAAGCTCCGTTTTCTACTTAAGTGATCATGACAGCACAGTGGTGTAGCCGTGAACGCCTGTGCTCAAGTGATAATCCCACATCAGCCTCCCAAAGTAGCTGGGACTGCAGGTGCATGCCATCACATTGGGCTAATTAAAGAAAAAAAAAATTGTAGAGACGGGAGTCTTACTATGTTACCCAGGCTGGTCTCGAACTCTTGGCCTCAAGCAGTCTTCTCACCTCTGCCTCCCAGAGTGCTGGGATTACAGGTATGAGTCACCACTCCTGGCCCATAGCACTTTCTGCATACCTCTTTTAGCTTATATTGTTAATTTTTTCTCAGAAATGGGATGCTACTAAAACAAACATCAATCACCATTAAAGAACAGTGCTTTTTTTAAAAAAATGAGGAAAAGTTAAACATATAGCTAGAGACAATTCATATTGTCACTTATTCTTTACTTTTATCAGTTATTGAATAATCTCAACAGCCATGAATGGAAAACTCACCGTAAAGTTAGGTCCTTCAATTAAACTTCCTAGATTACAAAATGGAAGTCATTTGGCAAGCCTCCATTTTGCTTTCCTCAGATTCAACAGCTTCTATCATTGCCCTTTAATTCTCTTTTTACCTGATTTAAGAGATAGTGTTACACTGCCATTTGCTTTGGCCTGCTGAAATAGGCAGTTAAGAGATTATCACATTGTACTACAATTATTTATTTGAATGTTTCTATCCAAACTAGACTGGGAATTCTGAAGATAGGCAGAGTTCTTACCTATGTTCATGTCTCTTAGTTCCCAATACTTGAGAGACTTAATAAATTATGGTTGAATGAATATTCACTTGTTCACAGAGTAAATGAGAGATACCAGTGCTAACTGTTTAACCAAAGGAAATGGAAATGCAGACAGTGATAGAAATAAAATGTAAATTATCATGATTGAATGTAAGCATTTAGAGGCCTCTGATTATCTCAAATCTTTAAAACTATAGATCTGAATGTTTGTGTTAGCAGGTAACTGATAGGCAAAATAAAAATCAAGTCATTTGAACAAGGAAATAGGATATTAAATTAAGAAGTTAGACAAAAATTCATTTATTAAATAAATACTTTGTGATTGCCTATTATGTGTACGACCTAAATTAAAGTGCTCAGTTCTAAATTAAAGCAGTGGAAAAGATTAATGTGGTTTCTAACTTAATGGAGTTGTTATCATCTAGCAAATATTAGAAAACAAAGTTTCAGATTCAAGACAGTAAACTTAGCATACACGTTTAGGTCTTCTTGTTTCCCAGGGCCTTTAGTTTGGTAACATTAAAGTGTAAAAAGGAATAACAGAACAATATTTCAATTATTTACTTATTTATTTATTTAATTTTTTTTGTTGTTTTTGAGGCAGAGTCTCACTTTATCAACCAGTCTGCAGTGGTGTGATCTCGGCTCACTGCAACCTCCGTCTTCCTGGTTCAAGCGATTCTCCCACCTCAGCCTCCCGAGTAGCTGGGATTATAGGCATGCAGTAGCAACACGCCTGGCCAATTTTTTTTTTTTTTTTTTTTTTAATTTTTAGTAGAGATGGGGTTTCGCCGTGTTGGCCAGGCTGATCACAAACTCCTGACCTCAAGTGATCCACCCACCTCAGCCTCCCAAAGTGCTGGGATTACAGGATGAGCCACCACGCCTGGCCTAAAATTTTGTTATCTTGAATAACTGAAATTCTATACCATTGAACAGCAACTCCCCATTTTCCTACCCTGTCAACCCACATTCTGCTTTCTGCTTCTATGAGTTTGACTGCTTTAGATATCTTATATAATTGGAGTCATGCAGTATTTGCTTTTCTGTGACTGGCTTATTTCACTTAGCATAATGTCCTTAAGGTTTTTCCATGTTGTAGCTATGAGAAGATTTTCTTTTCTAAGGCTGAATAATATTCTCTAATATGTACATACCACATTTTCTTTATCCATTAATTTGTAGATAGACATTTAGGTTGTTTCTACCTCTTGACTGTTGTGAATAATGTTTCAGTGAACATAAGTGTGCAACTGTCTCTTTGACCCTCTTTTATCAGTTCTTCTGGATAAATACCTAGAAGTGAAATGCTAGATTATATAGTAGTTCTATTTTTATTATTTTTATTTTTTGAGACAGGGTCTTATTCTGTCATCCAGGCTGGAGTGCAGGGGTGTGATCATGGCTCACTGCCCTCGACCTCTTGGGCTTAAGTAGTCCTCCTGCCTCAGCCCCATGAGTCACTGGGACTACAGCTGGACACCACCATGCCCAGCAAATTTGTAAAATTTATGTTTTGTACATATGGAGCCTAACTTGGTTGCCCAGGCTGGTCTTGAACTCCTGGACTCAACTGTTCCTCCTTCCTTGGCCTCCTAAAGTGCTAGGATAACAGGTGTGAGCCACACACTGTGTGTGGCCAATAGCTCTATTTTTAATTTCTTGAGGAACCCCCATAGTATTTTCCACAGCAGCTATACTGTTTCACATTTTCACCAACAGTACACAAGAGTTTCAGTTTCTCCACATCCATAAGTGCTGACCGTGTTCATAATACTAATATGAAGTAAGAAGTAAATGAGACAAGGTCCTTGCCTTCAAGAAATCTCTATTTCTTCTTCCTGAAAGGCTCTTCCTTTTTATCTTCGTTTGACTAATTCTTTTTCATGGTGTTTCAATTCAAATGCTATGTTGTCACCAAAGCCTTTCCTGGTTTCACAGCCTAAGTTCACCCTCATATTGTAAGATGTCATAGCACTCTGTCTTCTGTAACACTTAGTGTAGATGTAATTTACAGAATTAGGTGAGGTCAGGGAAAATGGTTGGTTTTTTTGTTCAGTCCACTTAGCTGAGAACAATCCATGGCACAAAGCAGCTATATAATGAATGTGTAACTTTGTATTATGAAATGTATTGCACATTATTTGAAGATTATGTAACACATTATTTTATTAAATAATAAAGGAACACCCAGCTACCCAATGTTTTATTTAAGAAATAGAACATTACTAGTACTGTAAAATCCTGTATCCCCCTCTTGACGTTTGTGTTAATTATTCTTTTGCTTTCTTTATAGTATTATCACTATGAATGTATTTTGTCAGAATGAGTGTATTCCAAGGAAATATCTTGTTGAATTTGAAAAAAATTGAGTGGTAAGCACAAACCCAGCTGTGTAAGATAGCATAAATACTGCTATTATTAAAAGAAGTCTCCCAAAAGAAAAGTTGAACAGAGTCTCTGGGTTATGGTATGCTTCTTTATACCTGAAAGATTTTCAGACTCCCTTTGGAGATGTTAATGGGCAAGGTCAAGAGTGAATTGTGCAAAACTGAGAGTTTACCACTTTCAGGGCTTCTGGCAAGATTGTAATGTGATAAAATATTGAATATCTAACATATGGAATAGACTGATTTGCATCTAAACTTAACATTGCCCTCCTCCAACTCTCAGGAGCAGGTCAAAGCAGAAAACTTCAGTGAAGTGAAAATAGTATCGTCAGATGATCTAGACAAGAAACTTCATTGGTACACCTTCAAATAAGCCAAGCACTGAAAAGAATCTAGCCAAGCTTTTGATCTGTCCTCAGGTTAAAAGTTGGTACCCTAACAGCAGGGATGTTAACATATCTATCGTTTATGGCACACGAATCCAAACTACATTGGTCACTGTATACGTAAGGAACAGGATCTGTTTGGGATCTTCCTTCACCATCTTCCTAGGCTTTCCCCTTTGCATCTCTTCTATGTTGAATCTCTTATTTCCTAACATCTATTTTTTCTCTTTCTTGGTTTATTCTCTCAGTTTCGTAGAGCCTATAAATAGTTAACTTGGTAAGAAAAGTGGCATGGGAAATAAATATTTTGAAGCCTTTAGCATCTAAAAAT
>NW_012117722.1:2058467-2064182 GCF_000951035.1 Colobus angolensis palliatus | reverse complement strand
AGAGTTCCAAAGCCATTCTGATTGCTAATCTTATTTTTTTCTCCGTAAAAAATAAATGACTGATTTTTAATCTTCTCTGTGACCTTTTTCCCCTTTCAAGAATCTGGTAGAACATCCTCTTGGTAACTGGGGTTCTGATGGCACGTAATGATGTACCTTGGGTCTTTGAGTACTTCAGTTCTGAGAAATTTCTAATTTGTTAATAATTATTATCTCCTATCTGTTTTCTTTGTTCTTTCTTTTTGGAAGTTCTTTTGTTTACAAGGTGGATCATCTTTACTGGCTTTCTTAAATTTTAGTTTTTTCTTCTCTTTTGAGTTATTTGCTTTTGTGCTTTCTGTCGTTTGCCCTCTCTTATTCTCTCTCCCACTCCCTTTCTCCTTCTTTTCTCCTTTTCTTTTCTCCTTCCCTCTGTCTCGTCGCTTCTGTCTTCATTTTAAAATCCAAGTGCTCTTTTCTCTTGAGTGTTCCTTTGCTGTAGCAATGTTTTCCTGTTTCATCAATGTAATATCTTCTCTAAAAACAATATTCTTTTTTTAAAATTTTTTTTGTATAAATTACTTTTTTTCTCTTTGTTTTAGTCTCGAACTTACATGTTAAAAGTTTCCTTCTGATATTTGATAGGCCTCAGTTGTCTAAACATGACTGAAAGGAAGGCTGATGGGAAATTCTAAGAGCATACAGGGGACTTGTCTGAGTTTCATTTTAGGGTGATGGTAAGCCATTTGTCTAAGGAATCTTTGAAGTCAGTATAAATAGTTATTTTTCATTGGATTCAGCAGATTCCCCATGTCAAGAACTGTGAAGAATCTAAGATTATACTGCATATATCATTGAAAATTCTTCTCCATGGTTTCTCATGTTTCTGAGCAGAGAAAAACATTTTATGAGCAGAGACACTGAAAACCTTCTGTTTACAGACTATCTTTTTAAGGATACGTGTGCAGTGAACAGCTTTGGAAGTTATAGACAGTGTCTCTGTCTAGAACATACAGTACATTTATTTGCTTTCCAGTATAATGGACAGTGCAAAAGTTAGATAGGTTTTTTTATAGCTACCCTTTTAAAAGATAGAGGTTTCCTAAGCTTAAGGTTCCTCAATTGTGACCAAAAACCCACCGTATGCGTAGTATCCACCTGACCGGCTTCCATGTCACTCCCATGGGACTTGGGGGAGTGACTACAAGGGAAACTAATATGAACAAGAAGCTCATGCTGCTTACTATGCTGTGCATAATCAAACCTTTTGTCTTTGACCCAAGAATCTTGTGCCTTCTGCCAACATATATGAAACTGTGGCAGGCTAGCTTGTTAGGTTGCAAGTTTGGTAAAATCTCAGATTTTACAGTTCTTGAAATGCCATGGAAGACTCTTGTCTGTCTCCTTCCTAGAGAGTAAGAATCTAGCTGACAGCCTTCTAGGAGCCCAGTAGAGAACAATTCTGGAATCTCTGCACTTAGTATTCAATATGCCTATGCTCATATATTCATGTGCTCTAGGTTTTGCCAGGTGATTTTTAGGTCGGAGGACTTTGATTCTCTTCAGAGAATAAAATTCCAGACTTCTGCTAGGGTGAAGGAGGCGACAGCAACCTAGTGGCATGTAGTAGGGGAAAGAACACAGGAATCAGTTTTGTTCTGTGCTGATAGGTTCCCTTCTCAAGAAAGCATTGCCTGGCTTTTCTGTTTAAAATTGCTATCTTTTTTTTTTTTTTTTTTTTTTTTTTTGATGGAGTCTAGCTCTGTCGCCCAGGCTGGAGTGCAGTGGCGCGATCTCGGCTCACTGCAAGCTCCGCCTCCCGGGTTTACGCCATTCTCCTGCCTCAGCCTCCCGAGTAGCTGGGACTACAGGCACCCGCCATCTCGCCTGGCTAGTTTTTGTATTTTTTAGTAGAGACGGGGTTTCACCGTGTAGCTCAGGATGGTCTCGATCTCCTGACCTCGTGATCCACCCGTCTCGGCCTCCCAAAGTGCTGGGATTATAGGCTTGAGCCACCGCGCCTGGCCTAAAATTGCTATCTTTCTCATCCCTCTTTCCTTTCTTTATTTTTCTCCATAGCACTTACTACTTATAACTTTCAAATGTATTATATCATTTACTTACTGTATTTATTCTCTATCACATCACTTTGTTAGGATATAAGCTCTATGAGGTCAGAGATTTTTATCTCTTTCATTTTACTGTGTATCCTGAACACCTAGAGAATACCTGATACATAATAAGTATTCAGTAAATATTTGTTGATTGGATGAGTGAATGAATTACTAAGAAGTTGCACATCTGTTGCCTGTTGCTTCTGGTTTGAGAATAAAATTAAGATGTTTATTATAGGTAAGTCACTGGTATTTCTTTTTTAAAGCTTAAAATATTGATGTCAGTTGAAGATATAGGCAACTTTCACTGAAGTCATTCCACAGCAATTTAGAATTACTGATTTGTATACAACTTCTTATCTGGCATGAGAATTCCTTTAGAGCATTCCTAAAGGCAGCCTTCTTTTTTCTCTCTGATCATTTTTAGTATTGTTGGTAGAACCAATGGGTTTGCTGAAGAATTGGTTGTGAGGCATGGAAAAGAAGAGTGAATAAAGATCACAGATCTAGTAAGTGGCAGAATCAAGACTAAAACCTAGCCAGTCTGGCTGAAAATCTATGTTCCTAACCACGGCACTATGCTGTTTCTTGATGAGAAAAAAACAGCACCCCCCCCCAAAAAAAAAGAGACAAAAAAGGGGTGGCCCACGAGGTAGGAGTAGAACTAGAAGTGTGTGTTGTCCAGAAAGGTACATTTAGGAAGTGTATCAAGAACGAGAGAATAGGCAATATAATGAGACCTCATCTCTACAAAAAATAAAAAATAAATTTAGCCTGGCTGAGGTGAGAGGATCGCTTGAGCCCTGGAGGTCGAGACTGCAATGAGCAGATAAGTGCCACTGCACTACAGCCTAGGCACAAAGTAAGACTCTGTCTCAAAAAAAAAAAAGTAGGAAAAAAACAAAAGAACAAGAATGAGAGAATGCATAGTATATGATGGATCATAGTATCTATGTTAGATACTGATTGTAAGTCAAATAAGATGAGGTTTGAAAGCTGACCTTTAGATTTAGCAAAGCAGAAATCATTAGTGGTCTTGATAAGAACAGTTATATGGGCTAAAGTCTGATTGGAGTATGAATTAATTATTGCTGTGTAAAAATTTATCCCACAATTTAGTTTAAAACAACAAACATTATCTCACAGTTTCTGTGTGTCAGAAATTTAGCTGCATGCCTCTGACTCGGGATCTCTCATTAGGTTACAGTCAATTACTTCTGCTATATTCACACAAATCCTACTATGCTTTTTTTTGGAGATGGAGTCTCACTCTCTTGCCCAAGCTGGAGTGCAGTGGCACAATCTCAACTCACTCTGCAACCTCTGCCTCCCAGGTTCAAGCAATTCTCCTGCCTCAGCCTCCCAAGTAGCTGGGATTACAGGTGGCTGCCACCACACCCAGCTAATTTTTGTATTTTTACTAGAGACAGGATTTCGCCATATTGGCATGCTGGTCTCAAACTCCTGACCTCAAGTGATCTACCTGCCTCAGCCTCCCAAAGTGTTGGGATTACAGGCGTGAGCCACCGTGCCCAGCCCCTGCTATCACTTCTATCACATAGATCAACCCTGGTCCTTTGTAGGAGATTATGCAATAGTGTGAATACCAGGAAGAGAATCGTTGGAGGCCATTTTAGAGGCTGGTTATCACACAATGAGCTGAAGAGAGAATGGGAGATGAATCAAACACACTAAATAGCAAAGGCTTTTGAGTTTTGCCAGAAAGGGGAGCAGAGAAATAGGGAGTTTGTCTAGGTGCATCTGCAGGTAGATCCAGTATTAGAGCTTATAGAACTTCTGATTATTTTTATTTTCTCATGAAATAAGAACCAAATTTATCAGTGAGACTGAAGGCTAGGTTTGAGGAGAGAAAATAATTTATGAAATAGTCATCTAAGAATATGGGGATAAAATGGATTTGGAAAATACAGTGTGATTGCTAGGCAGCAGTAAAGACCCACTTGAAATTAATAGTCATAAATTTAAAGTATAGCCAGTCAAGATAGCTGTGTATTTTTCTCCAGGCACATTCAGTTTGTGGGTACAAGTAATGGATTGGGCAGAGAGCTGGAGTTGGAATTTATCCAGGTCAATATGACAAAGCAAGAGTAGCATATATCCTTAATAGGTTACATGCAAGGGTATTATAATGATGGATCACAAGATTTAAGATGGGTAAGGAAAAAAGGAATTAAGAGAAATGGGATAATGAAAAGGAGTACAGTTCATGGAATCTACTCCTAAATGTGGTCAAAGGATTATTGAACTTGTGATCTTAGAAGGTATGAACTAGAAAGACAGGTGGAAGTATGGGAGGAGAGGTTGATGAAATTCACATTACAACAAACATTACACATGTTCTCACTTATGAGTGGGAACTAAATGATGAGAACACATGAACACATCCAGGGGAATGACACACACTGCGGCCTGTTGGAGGGTAGGGGGTGGGAGGAGGGAGAGGATCAGGAAGAATACCTAGCGGATGCTGGGCCTGATACCTGGGGAATGGGATGATCTGTGCAGCAAACCACCATGCACACATTTACCAGTATAACAAACCTGCACATCCTGCAAATGTACCCTGAACTTAAAAGTTGGAAATTTAAAAAAAGAAATTCAGATTACAGATGGATTGCAGTCATTAGTAATATAAAAGTCTAGGGAATGATCACAGGAGTGACGGCTGAGAGGGTTAGAGGGCAAGAACACTTAAAAAGAGGAGAAAAGGAACCCAGTAGATCAAAAATTAGAAGGTTTACCTACATAGCTATTGAGTTCACCAAGAGTTATGGCTAGACTAGTTTTTGAAAAGGTGACCTTAAATTAGGAAATAAAGCCTTTAAGAAATGAAGGCTTCCCAGGGTTTATAGAGTACAAAAATGACCAAGATAGTGAGTAGTACTATACTGTCTGATCACAGGACATTCAAAGCCAGTGGTGTAAGTGGTTTTACGGAGGAGAGACAAAGAACGTCTCAAAGCATCAGTAAGCAACAAAGAAGCTCCAGACCCAGTGGTAGAAGTTTTATGGAAGTATTGAGAGAGAAGCAGCATCTTCAGGGAAGCGCAATAGAGAAAACTTTGTTTCTTTAGGCAGTGGATTCTCACCTCACATTACCTGGGTGCTTTAAACAAAATTTACTTTTATTGAGTAAAATTTCTTTCCCTTCTCAGCTCTTTAACATACTCAGAAGCTGAGTTTCTGGTATAGTTGGTTTCCCTTTAAGTATATATTTCCTGAAGCATCTCAAACTTACAGAAAAGTTGCAAGTACGGTATAAATAATTTTTTCCTGAACCATGTAAGAGTAATTTGCCAATATGATTGCTACATCATCCGAATTATTTTAGTGCATCATTTTTTTCTAAAGAATATTCTCCTGCATAACCCCAGTATACCCATCAAAATCAAGAAATTAACACTGACACATTACTGTCATCTTATCCTTAGCCCCATCCAAGTTTTGCTAGTTGTCCCTGTAAAGTCCTTTATAGCAAAATGATCCAGTTCCAAATCATATATTGTAATTAATTCTTATGTCTCTTTAGTCTCCTTCATCCTAGAACAATTCCTCAGTCTTTTCTTGACTTTCATGACCCTGACACTTTTTTTTTTTTTTA
>NW_012117722.1:2031085-2053577 GCF_000951035.1 Colobus angolensis palliatus | reverse complement strand
TTGTTTACCTACTTAAGCCTCAGCAATGGCGGGCGCCCCTCCCCAGCCTCGCTGCTGCCTTGTGGTTAGATCTCAGACTGCTGTGCTAGCAATGAGGGAGGCTCCGTAGGCGTGGGACCCTCCCGGCCAGACCCTGACACTTTTGCAGAGACTACAAACCTATTATTTTTTAGAATGTTCTTCAATTTGCTTGGGTTTACCATTTCATCATGATTAGATTCATTTTATGTGTTTTTGACAGGAATATCTCAGAAGTGATGCTTGTTCTTCTTGTTACATCCTGTTAGGTGATACATGGTTTCTATTTGTCCAATTCCTAATAATGTTAACTTGGATCACTTAATTAAAGTGCTCTCTTTCCAGCTTCTCCACTATGACATTACTCTTTTTCACTTTGCAGTTAATGTCTCTTGTTTCTTAAACTTCTGATTTTTTCATTCGCTTATTTATTTCTATCAGTATGGCCGTACGGATTTCTGTTTACTCAATGGATGTTAATCCATTACTGTCATAATTTATTTTGATGCTCACTTTGTCCCAAATATATGGCCAGGGGCATTCTCTTTCAACTAGCTTCTATGCCCTTTTGTTGTGTCCCCACATTCTCTAATCAATTCCTTACTTTCTAGTATAAAAAGATGGTCCAGATTTGTCTGTGCCCCAGCTTTGGAGCCAACCATTTCTGCAAAGCTGTGAATCGTTTTAGCGGAGAATAGTGCTAAAGACTAACATTTGTGGTTGTGCTACTCCCAGGCCATTTGAGTGGACAAAGATAGTGAGTACATTGTATACACCTATACATTTACACATACATATGCAAATTTACATGTCTTTATCTAAATATATGGTGAAAACCATAAGTTCATATCAGTACTCTCAGTTTCAATCCAGTACCATGGGACTCATTCTATATTTGTATCTCCTTTCCATATGTGTACATCCTTTCCCCGATAGGTAAGAAAACTGGCTCCCCTTATCCTTTAATATATTTCCTTATTTGATCAGTCCCCTATATTTGCCAATCTCCTGTCACTGCTTCTCCCACACAGATGGTCTCCTTGAACTCATTGGGCTTCACCTTATGCAAGGTCACTCCCTTATGTGGACCCCCTCCTTACCTACTTGATCTCAGTAAGGCCTTGTGCCAGGAACTCCTTTTCCTCACTTCACTTGGATTCCAGTAGTGTGTCAGGTTGCTACTTCTGCCCACCCCCTTCTTCACTCCCACCCCCATATGGAAGTCTTTTTATGCCTTTCGGATTCCTACACACCCTGTACCAGTCTGCTCCTCTGTAAAGACACCCTCTCCATCTAACTTGGGTTCCAGCCCCCCAGCCTGAGGTGCCTTCCCTTGTAGTTACCCTATTCATCCTGCTTGGGCTCCCAATGCCTCACTGGAAGTCCCCCCTGCACTTAGATTGCCTCCTCATCCTGCTTAGGTTCTGACACTTTACTCTGGGCTGCCCTCCTCACTCCACACAGGCTCTGACATCAGGCCACCACCCCATGTGAATTTCATGTGGGCCTTTGAACCCTGCGCTGCCTGGCCTGCAGAGGCTCCCTGCCTTTGACTGACATCCACCAGCTTATGTAGATATCCTCATTACTCCGGTTGGAGTCTTATATCCCATTTTGAGCTCCAAACCCACATTGGTCTCTAGTTTCTTTTTCTGTTTTTTTTTTTTCTTTTCTTTTTGGTCTCTAGTTTCAGTTGTTATTTATGCAGGACAGGGTAATAAGATCATAACAGCAGGTAGGCTGTTGGACTGACATCAGTGACCCAGAGATAAAAACCAAACTTCAAATGGTAAGGACATAGTCCTCCACAAGACTCCCCTCATGTCAGCCATGAGTTTAGTGGTCTGCAAGCTACCCACAGTTGTGAAGAGGTGTCTACAAATTTGAGGGTTCCCATTATTCCCTCACCACTCACCAAACTCAGCATAGTGCTGTACTTATTATTACAGCTTTATTGTAGCAAAAGGATTCAAATCAGAACCTGTATAGGGTTGATCTGAGAGGCTCCCAGATGTGAAGCTTCCGTTGTTTTCTCCCCATTAAGCCAGTACATATTAACTTCTCTCCTCTCGAACATCCAGTATGTGATGATATGCAGAGTATTGCCAACCGGGGAAGCTCACCCAAACTTCAATGTTCAGAATTTTTATTAATATTTCCTTGTGTAGGCATGACTGATTGAATCATTGCCCATGTTGCTCAGTCTTTTTTTTTTTTCTTTTTTTTTTTTTTGAGACAGAGTCTCACTCTGTCGCCCAGGCTGGAGTGCAGTGGCGCGATCTCGGCTCACTACAAGCTCCGCCTCCCGGGTTTACGCCATTCTCCTGCCTCAGCCTCCGCAGTAGCTGGGACTACAGGCACCCGCCATCTCGCCCGGCTAGTTTTTTGTATTTTTAGTAGAGACGGGGTTTCACCATGTAGACCAGGATGGTCTCGATCTCCTGACCTCGTGATCCACCCGTCTCGGCCTCCCAAAGTGCTGGGATTACAGGCTTGAGCCACCGCACCCGGCCCCATGTTGCTCAGTCTTTAGCTCTTCTCCCCTCTCTGGATTTTGAGGTTACATCACTAGGCTCAAAGCTCAACTCTCTAATCACATGGCTGGTCTTAGTGATGTGGCCAGCCCCATCCTGAGTCATCTCTTTAGCATAAACTAGGGGCCACCAAGGATTTACAGGCTACTTCTCAGAAACTGGAGACAAAGGCCAGCCAAATTCTTCATTCCAAGTGTTTAGAGCTGAACTTCTAGCAACCAGGACAAAGGCCAACCAAGTTCTTTACTATTCAGCTATGGAAAACTAAATTGCTTTCTTAAATGGATCAGTTGGTCCCTCTAAAATTTCTACTTTGATATTTCCTCATTTACCTTTCGGATTAAGATGTCATGCAGTAATTTTACAATAGTTATAATGTGCTTATTTATTTTCGAATCACAGAAATAAGTAAACTTTCAGAAATGTTCCAATACTGCAGTATAAATTGATAATGACACTGTAGTAATATAATTAAACATATAATATTTTAAACTACAAGTATTAATTTGCTTGTCTTATATTTTACTGTTTACCTGTCAATTACATATCTTATCTGTTTTAGGTATGACTTTAGCCTTTCCAGCCTCAGTTCATGATTCTCTAATTTGCAGTAAAACATTTCAAATTTTGTACAAAAATGAAGAGGTTGTTTTAAATGATGTTATGATCTTCAAAGTAAAAATGTTATTGGATGAAAGAAAGGTAAACATCTCTTTATATTAATTTATATAAATATTTTTTGTAATGCCTCAAGGTGTTATTTCTAACTTTCTATAAAGATTCAAAAAGTATCTCATAGTGTAATTTCTTTTCAGATTGAAGAAACCCTTGAGGAAATGAATTTTCTATTATCCTTGGATCTACACTTCACAGATGGAGATTATTCGTAAGTAGCTAATCAAACAATTAAAAAACCTTTAGGCACTTATGACTGTTATTTGCTATTATTAGATTACCCATTTTCTTCTTAAAATTCATCCTATCCCTATCTTGTCGTGAACTGTGTGTGTTTTCTGGGGAAACTTCATGAAAATGGTTAGGCCAGCTCTCTTTTGCCAATGCTAAATCTATGATCTCCAGATAACAAAACCAGAGAAGTTAAAGAAATATGGAACAATTTTTCCTGGCTCCTAGAAATTGCACTGTTAATACCACTACCATGAGGCATTTAATTGTAATTGAACTCTTTTCCACTCTATCACTGGCTAATCTTTCCTGATGACATCAGTTATGCTTTCTTTAGGTAGGACTTTGTTGATATTCTGAGAGTTATCAAGACTGATGACACATACTTGACAGTTGTTGTAGTTCATTTCCAGAACCCTTGAGGAAGTTTTAGGATTGGCTGCCTCCAACTTACCCACACACCTGGACATGCAGTCATATGTTTTAGGGACAAATTTTGCTTGTGTTGATTTAAAACAAGAATCAGTGGTTCACTTAACAATTTTATTTATGTGAGTTTTTTCCCCCATCTCAAATGTAGTTTTAGCGACAATTCTCAAAAATGATATATAAATTCAGACTGCATGTGGGATAAGTAACTAAAAAGTCACGTTACTAAAAGGACTACTTTAGATGTCCTCTTCACTATCATGAGAAAAAAGGTTTTTTTATATGGTAGTTACTGTCCCTTTGTAATACTTGTTCATTACAAAGAATTTTGTAAGGGTTTATTGGTTTTTTTTTTTAACCAAGTCAGAATTCTTTAAGTGGAATAAGCTGAAATGAATTGGTAGTTCATTACCTATAGATAGTTATAATGTATGGATGGAATTTTTTTAAGTGTAATTGCATTGTTTCACATTTTTAGTATGTGTAAATCTAATGACATACTAAATGTCTACAATAAGATATGTTTTACTTTTTAAAATAAACAATAGCCTGTTTGTTTTTGAGCAGCACTTAATAAAATTTTGTAGAGTAAAAATAATTTGAAATATCTTTTGGGATTTATTATAATAGTATGTGACCTATGTTGTACTGCAGCCTTGTAATAACAGTATTCTCTATGGGGTAAAATTTTCTTTAAGATGAGATAAACTCCTGAAGTATCAAAAAGGATTCATTTTATAGGGATATTAGTGAAAAAATAGTTCATATCATGGACTGATAGAAAACAATAGGTGGGATCTGATTATTTTCTCAATTGGTATGTTTCATATTGCTTTCTAATGCAAATTTGATGCTTTAAAAATTACTTTTGGCCGGGCGCGGTGGCTCAAGCCTGTAATCCCAGCACTTTGGGAAGCCAAGATGGGCGGATCACAAGGTCAGGAGATCAAGACCATCCTGGCTAACACGGTGAAACCCCATCTCTACTAAAAAATATAAAAAATTGGCCGGGCGTGGTGGCGGGCGCATGTAGTCCCAGCCACTCGGGAGGCTGAGGCAGGAGAATGGCGTGAACCCGGGAGGCAGAGCGTGCAGTGAGCTGAAATCCAGCCACTGCACTCCAGCCTGGGCGACAGAGCAAGACTCCATCTCAAAAAAAAAAAAAAAAAACTTTCATTCAAAATTTTTAAAAAGTAATTAAGTAAATGGTTTTTATAGTTTCAACTACTCTATAATATATTGGCCTTTACTAAATATTTAATACTTACATGCTAATTGTTCCTTTTTACAGGGCAGATGATCTGAATGCCTTGCAGCTAATAAGTAGCCGAACACTGAAGCTGCACTTTAGCCCCCATAGAGGCCTTCATCATCATGTTAATGTCATGTTTGATTATTTCCACCTTTCTGTTGTGTCTGTTACAGTTCATGCATCATTGGTTGCACTACACCAGCCACTAATAAGGTAAATTTGACTAATATTTTTGTATTAAGCCATTCTTACACTGCAATAAAGAAATACCTGAGACTGAGCAATTTATAAAGAAAAGAGGTTTAATTGGGTCATGGTTCTTCAGGCTATACAGGAAGCATGATGCTGGCATCTGCTTAACTTCTGGGGAGGCCTCAAGAAACTTACAATCATGGCAGAAATCACAAGCAGAGCAGGCATCTCACATGGCCAGAGCAGGAGCACAAGAGTCAGGGGAGTTGCTACACACTTTTAAATGACCAGATCTCATGAGAACTCACTCACTATCATGAGGACAGTACCAAGAGGAATGGTACTAAACCATTCATGAGAAGTTTGTCCCCCGGTCCAGTCCCCTCCCACCAGGCGCCATTACAACATTGAGGATTACAATTCAACATGAGAGCCTTCTTAATGTAGCGTTTTTTATTTTTATGGTGAAAACATGTACTTTCTAAAGATAACTGAAATAATAAGGACTTTAAAAATTATAATCAAAGTCAAGAGTATGGGAACATTGGCTTAATAACTTTTTTATTACAGAAGTATGAAGCCATCTTTGTCAATCCCAAATAAATTAACAAAGAAAAAATACAATCTGGAAATAACCACACAACGTTGTTTATTCTGTACCTATGTTTTGTGCAATGTTATACTATAATTACACTGGAAAAATATGTGAATTTTTTCTTATTTTTTCTTTGCCTCTTATCCAGATAGACTAATTTTATCTTCTTAACTGTACATCATACAGTAATTCTTGCTTTCCAAGTTATTAACCAATTTTATGAATTTTTACTCAGCCTTTTAAAACTATATCATGTACCATTAGTTCAAAGGTATATAATATTCTGTATCATAATAAATGCATTGAGACAATTATTTTTTTCTGTTCACTTCCATGGTTAGACAGATTTCTTTCGTTAATGTAAAAATACAATGCAAGGTCTTCAGTTTTTACATCATCATTGTAGTATGGGCAGCAGATGGATGCTTCAGATCAGTAAATTATATGAAAGTCTCCAAATGTATTTGATTTCTAAACTGTCTGCAATTTCCGATGCACATCTGATTTTGACAATTAATATTAGGCAGGATGCTTAAGGGATATGATGGTAAGTTGATTTATCAGAAAACTAACTAGATCATTTTGCAAAATTACCCTCAGAATTTCTGGAAGCCCAACACAATTTAACATATTGACCACAGGTAATAATCTCCTATGGCATATCTTTACATTGTTTTAAAAACTAATTGAAAGCTTCTTTCATTCTGTTGCTCTCTCATCTCTTACATGTAGATCATCTTGACCTAGTTCCTTTTAGAGCACCAAGGCCAGGAAGACATATATTTCACCTGATGACTTGTTTTGCCTTCTTTATTCTATAGAAAGATCTATAACTGGTAGTTTTGCTGCCTTTTTTTTTTTACCTCCTAGGCCTTTGAGAGGTTGTGCTAAGTTATTATAGCTTTTATAAACAGGAAGGTGTTTTTTATTACATACATAATTTTATTATAAGCTTAAAAATTTTTTGGAAGATTTTCTGAAAGTATGAATGAAATTTTTCTAATGAAGTATGTTTTTTTTGAAATATAACTTTTAAATAACATACAGTATTGCTTTTATATGATTATGTGTTTGGTTTTAATGCTAAATGTTTATCTGTTTATAAAATATATTACTCTATTTTTCTAAATCTCTTCTTTTTGAAGTTTTAAGAAGAATCTCTAATTAAACTGTTTTAACTATTTCTTTTTAAGACTTACCAAGATTATCTTCATAAAACTAGCTGTATTTCTCTCCTGAAAAATGCACAAGCAATTCATAGGAGGTTAGCTCAGGTTATTAATGTTGCTTTTTAGGGCCCTAATTAAACAGAGTAGATATTCACATCACCATCATAGTGAGTTAAATATGTGCTTCTTCTTGCAATGCAGCAATTTTTGCCGTAGACTAATAGGAGAAAGGGGCAGCTCATCTCCTAGAGACCATTTACTGGAAGAACAAATTTTTGGCTCAGAGTCAGAAGCCAAGAGGATTAACCGTTGGCTCTGGTTAGTGACTAGAAAAGAAAACAATATGCCTGTAACAGCTGAGGTTGCTGTTCTTTACCTAGCTGCCATGGGCCCTTATATCTAACTCTCTCTTGCTGCTAGAACTTCGCTGTTAAAGCAACAGCATCTTTACCAGCCTTTCTCTACCTGTGAATGAAAGGTCAGAAAAGGAAAGGGGAAGGGGAAGCTTTTTGCTGGTGGTGTGCTGGTAAAGGGGTCATATCTGAGGGTAACGTTTCCTACTCTATATTCTTCAACAGGTTTTTCCTGAAGTTTTATTATTGGTGGGGTTTTCTTTATCCTCCAAAACTTGAAAATTTTTAAATTTATAACATCTTTCAAATTTTTATTTTTATTTAAAACAATTTTTATGGTCAACTCAATCTGTAGACATTATATCAGTTACTTAAAGTAAGTGGCTTAGAATTTCTTTCTTTGCTTGTTTTTTATTTGAACTATTTCTTGTATTTGAATTTTTTAAGTACAACTTTTATGACAGTTCTGAAAAACACATTATAGCAAGTGGAATTTACCACTTATTTGAGACTCCCTTCTTTGCTGGGATATAGACATTTTACTTTTGCAAAGCAAATGGATTTTACAAACAAAACCTGCACTCTGCTTATGGCAAGATTGTTTTTCTTTTATGTCTTTTCCCTTTTGCCAAACTGTCAAACAGTTCAAATGCTTTGTCCTACTTTATCTCAAATATAGTTGTGTGTGACTTTTCAACATTCTAACAGAAATATGCTTCTCCTCTATGGAATCTAAATGTTAATACTAACAGAAGTAATTCATATAATATGTGATTGATGGTGCCTTGAAGCTGGAGGCTGGAGGATTGCTTGAGACCAGGAGTTTGAGACCAGCCTGAGCAACATAGCAAGACTTCACCTCTACAAAAAATAAAAATTAGCCAAGCATTGTGGCACATGACTGTAGTTCCAGCTGCTAGAGACTTGAATAATAAAAATTATTTTAATAGAGCTTATAGCCTTTTAGTAAAGAGAATAAAGGGAAAGAAACTTATTTTTGAGAAATAGAGGCATCAGGTAGATTTAGTAATTTTTGTTTTTCTACATTTACATGGGAGCTCTTTATTTCTGTAAATAGCATTCATATTTGATTAAGTGTTAACACTGTAAATTTGGTAACCAGTTCCGACTTTAGGATTTCCAAATTCAAGCTTGGCTTTCATTTGTTGTTTATCCACTCTAAATCCCACCATGTTTTGTCTTTGATGTTCTTTGAGACTTCCAGAAGTCTCATTATAGCAAGCAATGTCAAACATCTAGCCCTAGTTTTTTAATATTAATTTCGTTTTTTCATGATTATTCAAATTATTTTTTTAAATTACTTTAGGAATACTTTAGAACTCATAAACTTGCAAAACCCTTGCTCTTCTATTCCTGTAAGATTTTCCTTTGTAAATATTTAACTTACATTCAAATAGACTCTTATGACAGTAATAATATAATACTTCTTCCTCCAGCTTTCCTCGCCCTGTGAAGACAACTTGGTTAAATAGAAATGCACCAGCACAAAACAAAGATTCCGTGATTCCTACTCTTGAAAGTGTGGTCTTTGGTATTAACTACACAAAACAGTTATCACCAGATGTAAGAACTGAATATGTTTATACATTTTTTCCGTATTTTAAAAGAAGTGTTTTTTAACTATTTTATCTATGAATGATGTTTTCCTTTTTTTAATTATTTGAGCTCAGCAACTTATAGATCTAATTAAATATGATCTTAAAATATTGTTTGGTTCTAATTGTCTATTATGAAAACGTGATACTTCAAAATGTTACCAGATTTAGTGGATAGATATCTTTGACATCCTGTGCTCTTTAACTTGTTACTATTACGCCTTGGTCCTTTAACAGAACTGGTAGAAGTATCCCAAAGGAGTCTTTAAAGAACAATTGCCAGAGCTGAGACCCAGGGTAGAGTAGTGCAGGCCAGGCGTGGTGGCTCACACCTGTAATCCCAACACTTTGGGAGGCTTAGCCTGGAGGATTGCTTGAGGCCAAGAGTTTGATGCCAGCCTGAGCAACATAGCAAGACCCGACCTCTACAAAAAATAATGGAAAATAATGATGGCACGTGCTTGTAGTCCCAACTGCTAGGGAGCCTGAGGCAGGTGAATCGCTTGCGCATAGAAGGTTGAGGCTGCAGTAAGCTGCAATCGTGTCACTTCACTCGAGCCTGGGTGACAAACTGAGACCCTATATCTTAAAAAAAGAAATTAAAACAAGAGTAGTGCAAGTACAGCTATTATTATAAAAGAAAAGGGGACATACTATAAAAGCTGAGTGTGCTTCAGTCTAAATGTAATATAAATAACATGCTATCAAAAATAATAATTTAATCGACTTGTTATAAAAATCCATGGTAACTGAAATTACTAGGGCCACATTTCATGCTTAAATGTATTGTTTGAACAACTCTCAAATATTACCAAATTTTTTATATGTATTAGAATAAATTTAGTTGACAGGTGGTTAAGTATTTTTTCTTTATTTTTCCAAGTTTCAAATGTAACATTTTGTATTACTGACACTCTGTATCCTACATCTGTTTCTTGTTTAGGGTTGTAGCTTCATCATTGCAGACTCCTTCCTACATCATGCCTATCGTTTTCATTATACACTTTGTGCCACTCTGCTGCTAGCCTTCAAGGGATTGCACAGCTACTTCATTACGGTAACAGAAGAGATTCCCTCTTGTCAGAAACTAGAACTGGGTATGTTAAAAGTAGCGAGACCTATCCTACAGTTCAAATCATTCTCTTCATTCTTATATTGCTAGCTATCAGCTTTGCCATAGTTTTTCTATACTAAAACTACAGTGTTTGTGTGCTTCACTTTACTTCTCTCTCAATTCCATCTTTTTCTACCTTGATAATCACTTTTTGCAGCTTAAAAATGTTTTTCAGAATGCTAAAAAATAACTTCATGCTAAATTTGAAACGAGTCTTTTAAAAATAACGTGTCAATATACTGTTCCTCTTAAAATATAACCCAAAAACATGCTAGAAAGCAAATGTAATTATCTGCAGAATAATAGGAAGGTAAATTAAATCCATACTTCCAAATATTTTACAGTCTAATCAGATTGTAGGTACTCAGGGCATTTTTGTTTACATTTGATTTTATAATAGTTATCTCAGATCTCAAATTCCTTTCATATTGTTTTAGGGAATAATAAGATTACTTACTTTTTTAACATTTTAAAAATCATTTAAATTGCTTAAAAAAAATCAAGCTTCAGGTTGTATCCAAAAGTAGTACCTATATATATTTGTAGTACATAAATCATATTGCCTTGATTTTGTATACCATTTGTAGTTTGCAAAATGCTTTTACATATATTATTTCACAGAAGATAAATTATTGGGATTGGCAAAATAAGTTCTTATTCAGACTTTTTATGTCAGTTTTATTAGCTTTTATTTTCAAATATTGGCTAATAGCTTATACAAATATATTTTCATCTTTTTAGAATATATTTTATAATTATGTTTTTTAATAAATCATAAATTGCCTTTTAAAATTTACTGAATCAGTATTCTTTCTTTATTCCTTTGTTCCTCAAGGATTTCAGTCTTTTAACAATATTAGTGCACTCCCTAGAGTAGTCACTGTTACTGAACATGGTTCTTGGGTTTAAGACTAATCAGACTACTTAAAAAATTGTGTTGGATTACACATGAATTGCAAGAAAGTGGAAGAATTTCTACCCCACTTAAATTCAGCTGTGAGAAAATGCTGGCTATTGTGCCACTATCAGCAACTACTCCAGTTTAATTAATTAAGTCCATTATTCTGTCAGTTCAGCTCACACTTTCTTGACTAGACATAGATATCACTAAATTGACGTTTAGAATTCTTGATTCAGTAATCCTAATGGTTTCATAAATACACAAGCAATAGGAAAATGCATTTGTTCTTTTTTGACCATGTATTCATTCTCAAAACAAAAATGGTAGTGTGGAAAAGATAATCTTCTGATCATTATTCTCTGAAACAGTCTCTATTTTCCTTGCTACTTTATGTTCTTAGAATTCCTGTTTCCCTTAGGAAAATTCTATAGACAGCCACTACCTCAAATGTAAATTTTTTAAAATGTTCTCTTTTGAAAATGAAAGAATCAGCTGGGCACGGTGGCTCACGCCTGTAATCCCAGCACTTTGGGAGGCCGAGGCGAGTGGATCACGAGGTCAGGAGATTGAGACCATCCTGGCTAACACAGTGAAACCCCGTCTCTACTAAAAATACAAAAAATCAGCTGGGCATAGTGGTCTGTAGTCCCAGCTGCTGGGGAGGCTGAGGCAGGAGAATGGTGTGAACCCAGGAGGCGGAGCTTGCAGTGAGCCAAGATCGCGCCACTGCACTCCAGCCTGGGCAACACAGCAAGACTCCATCTCAAAAAAAAAAAAGAAAATGAATCATTTATAGAATAGAGCTAATTTAGGCTATCACTTATCCTCAATGGAAAATTATGTTTCACATATCTTTAGTGGTGGTTTGGAAATCAAAAACATTTTTGTAGAAGAATTATATTACAAATTTTAGTTAGATTTAATGACCAGACCACAAAACTATTATACTACCATATTAATGAAGGACAGTATCATGTGCCTGAAAAATAGTGTTATGAAAAGTAGTGATGTAAAGCTTAAAATCCATGTGTAATATCATTTCTACAAAAAAGAAAGTTAATAGTTTTTATGTGGAAGGCTACAGTAGATTCAAGAAGGCATTATCTTTTGTTCAAGAGTGCACATGTGAAACCATTTCTGTCACTTACTTAATTTGGGCCTACAAACACAAAGTGGTTTCCATTCACATGGTAAGGAGATTGAAGGGAATCAGATACGGTACATGTGTTAGGAAGCAAAGGTGAGATTATCCAAAAGACAAAGGGTGGAAAGGACCTCTAGGAACAATGGGTGTTGGGGAGCCCTGGCTTAGACAGTGTTAGCAATTATTATTAATTTATCAGTCTAACTTCAGTATGATCATGTATTCATAAGATTTTCAACTTTTTTCTGGTGAGGATGTCTTTTATGTCATGTATGTTACTTTGGGCTTAGAGATGTAGTATAGGAAGTATCATAATAAAAGTGCCCTTATATTTAATTTCAGAAGTTAATTACAAAATGATTGTCAACTTTATTCCAAATTATTTGCTTAAAATATTTTATCAGAAAATAAAATTCTAAAGCAAACCCAGACTTCAGTTTTAAATAAGTATATGATAGAAATAAAATTACTAGTACCTTACACATAGATTTACTTAAAACATATTTCTTGAATGAGTGAATGAAATAGCACAATGCAGTTTTCATTGTTACTTGAAAAAGTGTAGGCATCAACATAAAGCTTAACAGTTTTCTAGGGATTTTTAAAATCAAGATTCATCTTCAATAAATATTGGTAATATATTGTGTTCTTAAACTTTACGGTTTATAATTTCCTTTCTCTTTATTGTGAATTTTAGTTTATTCTTGACTGCATCTTGTAAGAAAACATCTAAAAATACTATTAACTATTAAAAATAAAAGTATTTGTTACATATTCTAAACTATCAATGTCTTTTATTTTTATTCTAGCAAAATAAAATTGTGAACACTGATATATTTCTATAATGTACTGTTGACCAAACACCACTATATTCACCAGTTTTAATAAGTGGATACAGAGTAGTTCTTGATTAAAGAATATTTCCTTTTATTACGACTTTTATTGAGTTTTCAAATAAGCATATCTTTAAAGTTATTAAACTTTACTATGTTTGAAAACTTTTCTAAAATATGTTCCCTCTTTTAAAATAATGCTTGAGTTCCTTTCTGCTTTTTTGCCTTTCTCTTTTCTCCTAGATGAATGATGTACATTTTCTGATGACATATAATTAAATATTGGTTTGGTGCAAGGAGCTCTTACTGGACATAAGAGTCAGGAGTTCTGGAATTAGGTTTGGGCAAGTCACATAGCCTATCTGAACCCCAGTATCTACACTTGTAACAGCAGGGAGTTAACTCTGAGATCCCTGCCAACCTAAAATTCTGAGTCTAATAAATTAAAACATATTGGATTATGAAATGTTGAGCGACACATACATTTAAATTAAAAAACCAAAAATATATACTCGAATGTACATCATTTGTAATTTTGATAAGCTAATTAACTAACTGCACTATCAGATAAACACTAAGTCTATTATTAACAAGCTGGAAAATTCTAGTAAGTTTTGTTATAAAAGGAGTATAGTAACTAGTGCTGTATGCAATCCTTATGACTAGCCAAGGCCAACATGCAGCTCCTATATGAGCGTCTTCTCAGAAGAAAACAGCCACGAACACAGAAAGACAACCATCTAGGTACGTTTACAAATAGCTTAAGCAAATGATCCCTTTTAATTAATTAATTAGCATGAAATTTTGCTTTAAATTAGCATCAGATTTCATAAATATATATTTAATAATATAGTATGTTTCCACCATTCTGAAGAACTTACCTTTAAAATCAGTTTGGTTTGTAGATAAATTTTGGTTAATTTCCTAATTTGTAATATTGAAGTTTTTACTTAAGTCTGGAAATGGTAAATGCAAAACTCCCTGGCTTTTTTCATGTGTTTTTTAAAGTTTCTATGAAGAGTACTTTTTCAAAACCATGATTATTACTACAATTTATTGGTTTAATGACATTGCCTTGAATTTGCTCAGTTATTTTATCTTTGGCTAGGCCTAGTGATAATGAAATGTGATTTTAAAACGAAACCAGGCAGGGTATGGTGATTCACTCCTGTAATCCCAGCAATTTGGGAGGCCGAGATGTGCGGATCACCTGAGGTCAGAAGTTCAAGACTAGCCTGACCAACGTGATGAAACCCCATCTCTACTAAAAATACAAAATTAGCCGGGTTTGGTGGCACATGTCTGTAATCCCAGCTACTCGGAGTCTGAGGCAGGAGAATTGCTTAAACCTGGGCGGTAGAGGTTGCAGTGAGCCGAGATCGTGCCATTGCACTCCAGCCTGGGCCACAAAAGCGAAACTCCACCTCAAAAAATACTAAACCTAGTTTTCTGCACTGCAGAAATAGAGATGAGATGGGAGGCTGAGGCAGGAGAATTGCTTGAACCCGGAAGGTGAAGGTTGCAGTGAGCCAAGATCATGCCCCTGCACTCCAGCCGGAGCAACAGAGTGAGACTCCATCTCAAAAAAAAGAAAAAAAAACTTTAAAAAAAGGAATAGAGAAGAGAAATATCCTATCAGGATCTGGGATGTATCGTCGTTTTTTGGTTTTTTGCTTTTTTTTTTCTTTTTTTGAGTCAATTTGCATTTATTTTTTGTTATTCTACATTTAAAAAGCAAAATAACATCAAATCACCACTATCTGGATATGTTGTACATGGTAAAGGAAATGTTCTGATCTCATTATTTTATTATACATTTTCATATATAAGTTAGACTTTTCTTGAATAGCAATAATAATTTATTATCTATAAGTATATTAAAAGTTTTCACTTTGTGTTCAATAAACCATCACAATTACTTTTTAAAAAGATTGTGAAAAGCTGTAGGAATCAAAAAGTGAAATAAAATCAGTATTTATTTCTCAATTTTCAGAGGTATGAACTGAAGGAAGTTAAAAAGCCAAAATCTTTCTCAACATTTCTCAGATGAAAACTAACTCAGAAATATTTGAGTTACGTTAATTTTCACTAAGACTGTTAAGAGAAACTGATTTTTCTGGTCAGGAAGGAAAAAGAATAGTTGAAAATTTATTGTCATTCTTTTTGGAACATAGTATTATATTCTCATATAAAGTTACTGTAAAATTAAAGAATTCATAGTATGAAAGTATGGCCATTTATGACATTTTAGCATTTTTTAACAATTCAAATATACTTCTAATTTAAACTATTTTATTGCCAGCCTATCAGTTTACATGTGAGCATTCTAAATAATTTTATAGAATACAGTTAAATGTAATAAAATCTATTTTTAAAAAAATGGGCCAGATCTTGGTTGGGTAGAAAAATACTTGATTCAAAACTAAAACACTTTTGTTGAGATATCTTTGATCCTTAAACCTAACATCGTATTGCCATTGTCTGAGCTGTATTATAAATATTTGTTGAATGAATGGATAGATTTAGAAAATAAATAATAGATACATGTACCCTTTGGCCTAATATCCCCACTTCTGTTCACCTGTATCATAGAAATAACATACTAGCTAGTATGTAAAGATATAGCTACAAGCATGTTTATTTCAGTATTGTTCTTGGCGGCAAAACAGTATAAACAAAGATCAATGCCCATTATTTGGGCAAAAAGTGGAATACAGAATAAATCATGATGCACTCACATCAAAGAATATTGTGTAGTCATCTTAAAACATGCTTTAGTGCTAGGTACCAGAATACTGTGGGGTAATGCTAAGAGAAAAAAGCAAGATGCAAAAAGGTGTGCAAAATACAATCCTATTTTTATAAAACAGTGACTCCAAAACTTATATGTGTATATGTATATTATATTTGAAAAATATGGGAGATATGCTCTAGACTGTAACCTTGGATTAGTAATAGGAGCCAAGCCCCCCCCCAAAATATATGATAATAATCACATCTACACATTTCTGTAGAATTGTATAAATGGATATATATAGTATACCCTTGAATAACACCGGAATTGGGGCACTGACCCCTGTACAGTTAAAAATATTCCTGTAACTTTTGACTCCTCCAGGACTTACCAACTAATGGCCTACTGTTCACTGAAAGCCTTACTGATAACGCAAACAGTTGATTAATACATAAAAAGACTAGTATCTACATGTTTTTATGCAATCATGACATATTCATCTTTCTTAATTTTTTCAATATTTCTAGGCTACATGGATTGCAAGTTTCATATTCTTTCCAAAATATTTATTGAAAAATACTTGTGTATAAGTGCACCTGCATAGATCAAACCTGTGTTGCTCAAGGGTCTGTTATATATGTCACTTTAAAAAGAAAAAATAATTAAAATAGGATTTTAAACTCCCTTAAAAATCTAAGTGATTTTGAAATTATTCTCAGGACTAAGATTTTAAAGTTAAATTATGCTTTTAAACATTCATTAAGATATTGTTTGCATTGAAGTAGCTCTCACTAGTTATAATGCAAACATACCCATTTATGCAGTTAGGTTCTTCTATGTAAACATTAGAAAAATGTGTCACAACTCTCAAAACCTTATTTTCAAATTTTTAAAACTCAGAGGGTAGAATATGTAATTTCTAAGACTAATTTCCCTGATTTTTTTCTATCACAGGAAAAGATCATGAGTAATGTGAAAGCAGATGTTGGCCTATGGGAGTGGTGGTTTTAATGCAGAGTCTGTTGCTGGTTTTTTAGTTTTGGAAAACCCAATATTAGAAGCCACTGGCTTATCTGACAGTGAAATGATTTGTGAAATCATAGCAAATTTCTTTGGTTACCAACAAGTTGGCCAAATTAGTGATCTATTTTTTGGTATATATCAATATCTAAATACAATTTTACTTGTATATTTTGTGAGTTATGAAATATATGTGTTCCATTGATTTTTAGTTAACAACAGAGTATGTGTTGTTCACATTATGTTACTGGGAGGGGTGCAGTGTCCTTGGTTCTTGTTGAAGGAAGAATTCAGCCAAGAGACACACAGCAAGGGTTATATAGCAGAATTTATTTAAAGAGACAGTAGTACACTCTGAAAGATAAAGCAGAGCAAGCTTCTGGAGAGAGTGAGCCAGCAGCAGCCAGTGCTGGGGGCCTCTATGAAGAATACATGATTATTCATGAAAGGGCATGAGGAAGTGTCACTTGCAATCATGTTTTAGGCAATCCCCTTGGGCATACACGCTCTGTAGTTGTACATGCTAGTACACATGTTGCTTGTCTTGTTAGCATTTAAAATCTCCACCTAGGGGTGTGATTTTTACTATTGTAATGAGCAAAAGACTATTCTAGGGTGAGTTATTGGAGGAGTGCACATGCTTCAGGGTTGCAGGAGCCCAACCAGAAGGCCAGGTATAGCCAATATAGCCATTGTCCTTTTTGCTGTCAGTGGGCAGCATCTCCAGGACTTCTTTGCCCAGAGGCTCCCTTGGCTGCTCATATCTGGCTGTCTCCCTACTCTTAATAATTATACTGTGGTTGTGTTTTACCACATAATTGTGATTGCTTTTTTTAACAAATGTAAATGTTTATCATTTTTATCATGTAGTAAACATTCAGTCTGTCTTACAAATTAGTCAGCTGATGAGTGAATTCAGGGATGTCACAGAATGTGTTCTTGCCTTTATGTGAGAAGGATCAATTAAACTCTTTCACAACAAGATTATGGGAATTTTGTATGGTTATAACTATGCTGTTACAGTTCTTTTAAAAGACCTGTTTGATTTCTACTTAAAAATTACGTGTATGTAAAGATATTTCAGACCTTAGTGTAATTCCTCCCTGCCAAAATTAAATAATTAATAAATCTTTATATTTTCTTAGTTTCTATTTTTCCAAGTAAATATTACCATTTTAATTGTAAATCTGTGTACCTCTTTATAGATGATTATAGCATCTCTAAGTAAATCAGAGTTGTATGGCAAATATCTGCCTCAGTTAAAGAATATTTTATAGAAAAATAAATTTATTAGGAACTAACTTTCTATTAAAGGATCTTGGCATTCATTTTTATTAAATAGCCTACACCTCAGGTATGTTTTAAATGTTTCAGTTATAAAAATTGATTTTACTTGAGCGTTTTAGGAATAGCTTTTGTAAAAAACGAGAAAGCAAGGCATGTGTATGTATAACACAAAATACTAAACCATACTGGAAATTATAAAATATGAAGTACAGTAAAATCTAATTATATAGTTGCTCTTTTCTGTGACACAGTTGTGCAAGTTACTTAATGTATATAGTTAATATTTCCTTGACAGTGTTAACTCTTGTGAAAACTAAAAACTGATATTTATCAGAATGTAGAATTTAATAATCACAGTACCTATGTAATTAATATGTTTATGAAAATATGTTACCTTGAAATTTAATTCATTGAATGTAGTCCAGATACGTCTTAATTTTCAGTTTTTATGGGAATTTTATTTATATAAATTAAATATCTAACATTGAAATATTTCCTCTACTCTTTACTTCTTCCAGAGGAAATGGATGTAGAAGCTCGACTTACTGAACTATGTGAAGAAGTTAAGGTACTTGGATTTTTTTAATTCACGTCATCAAGTTATTTGAGTGGTTTCTGTTTCCTGTTCTAGATATTTTGTCTATGAAAACTTAAAGTATTTATAGTTCCTAAAATGCAAAGATAAAGTAGTTGATCATTGTAGAACCACAACTTAGTTGGTCAAAATTCATTTGGCTTTCAGCATAAAGTTAACTTACCTTTTAAAAAGTATATTATTATTCATATAAATGCAATAGCAAAGATAATTAACTGATCAAGCTGTACATTTTCTTCTGTTCACTCAAATAATTTCTGGACATGTTTTTAAAACATCACTTAAACTTGTGCAAGTTTATAAAATGATACTGTTTAAAAATGAAAATTTGTTTTATTTCAGTAGATCAGTTTGCTTCTCATATCATTTTTTCAGTTCACTCTTGCAATTAAATTGATATATTTGCCTTTCTTTTTTTGAGAAACTAAATGCTTTTAACTAAATGCATGTTTCACTATGCATTCACTCTTGGTCAGCTACATTAATGGAAGAAATCAGAGGTGTGAATCAAAGGAAAATATGTATTTGGTTTGGATATACTTTTGGATGTAAATTTGAATGAGGACTAGACCCATTCAAAAAGGTATTCTTCTAAGAAAATTATGCATATGCAGGATACATAAGTTTTGTATCCTGTCCTAGAGATTTTTTCTGCAGTTCAAGTAAGGTAAATATTTTATTTAAAAAAGTCACTAATGTTCTTATGATAATTACTCAAAAGAACATTAAACATTTAAAAATAATCTTAAGATGTGTGCAGTTAATATGAAAACATCTGCAGTGTTTCACTGAGCTATTAAAGAAATTTTGAATAAATATACATATGATACTCCTGTAGATAATCACTAAAAGATATCAGTTTTACTCCAGTCAATCATTTTAATGAGTCCAAACCAAAATCCCACTGGAAATTTAAACCTGTTTTTAAAATCTTTTCAAGAAATGTAAAGATGGCTAAGAAAAACTTTTTAAAAAATAATGTAATTTTAAAATAATACAAATGTAGAAAAACTTGCTCAACTGGATACTAAAATATATGTAAAATAACAGTAATGAAAAGAAATAAGGTAGGATTTCTCTAAAAGAATAAAAAGACAAGTCAGTGGAATTAAACAGCACTAAAATAGTCACTATTATGTTTAATAACTAAGTGTATGATAAAATATCAGTAGTGTCAGGGTCTATAACTATTGTGGTAAAGTTAACGTCATGCCATGCTATAGCAACAGTTCTAAGTGGACTGAAGAGTTAAGTGTCCAAAGAAATTAGGAAGAAAAAAAATTACATGCATATGTAAATATAAACAATCTGATCTTGGGATATGAAGTGACTCCCTCAGACAATTTTTAAAAAGGTAAGTGTTTTAAAGACCAATAAAAACCTAAGGGACAAAATAAGATATTGATGATTTGAAATTTCTTTGTTACAAAATAATACTGTAAATTTGAAAGCAAACAATAGACTGGAAGAGAATATTTGCAATATTTAAAGCAGGCTAATGGTCAGTGCTCACTATATATAACATGCTCTCAAGTATCAATTTTAAAACAACACCCTTGTTAAAAAAAAAAAAAAAGATACAGTGAGGCAGTGTACAAATAAGTCCTTAGCAGAATAATTTAGCTCCTGAAATGATACTCATTCTTACTGGAAACCAGGGAAATGCAAATTCTAACAGGTTATTTTTTTTGCCTATGAAATTTGCAAGAATGAAAGTGACTACTGATCTTCATTTTTTGCAAGAGTGTAGTGAAACTAGTATCTACATACCCTGTTGGTGATGGTATAAATTGGCACAATATTTTTTAACATTAGTCCATTGATGTATTTTAAAAACACTTACATGTTGCACAATTATTAAATCTGCACAGCAGTTTTTATTTAATAATCTGTTCTACAAAAATGTAAATGTGCACAAATATAAGGAATTACATCATTAATTATTATCAATTCTGATGTAGCCATTTAAAAGCATTAGGTGGATCTCTATGAAATTGTCATGAATTATTTAATTCAGAAAATATTTATTAATTCATGATGCTAGATACTGTTTTCATGCTAAAAACTCTTCAAGATACATTAATTAAAAAAATATGAATAATATGATTTTGTATAGTATGTTAAAAGAACTAAAAAGCTGTTTGTGTATTTTATTCTGTTTATGTGATTACATATGAAATATTTGAAAGGATATATATATTCCAAGCTTTTAACAGTAATACAGAAAAAAAGTGGCATGGAGAGTAAAGTTTGTAAAGGGGAATTTTTATTCTTTATACGCATCTATTTTAAATGTTTAAAAATAATACATATGTATCCATGTATTGCTAATTAATTTTTTAGATATACATATTTAAATTTCAGTATGTAAATGGATGTCGTAAACTTTAACATCAACAACCTATAACATATTATAATGTGTCTTGAGACATGGTGAGATATAAATTCTCATACTTTGTATATCTTTTTCAGGGATTAGTTTGGCAGTGTGTATCCACAGCTAGAAAAATATGTCTTCTTAGTGTATACCAAAAGCTAAACAGAGGTTCATGTGAAGGTTCATAATATTGTAAAAATGTTTCATAAATGCCCAATGGTAGAATGATTAAACAAATTATGGGCTACTTGTAATCTAAGTTATACAGCCTTAAAAATGATGTTTTTGGCCAGGCGCAGTGTCTCACACCTGTAATCCAGGGAAGCCAAGGCGGGTGGATCACCTGAGGTCAAGAGTTGGAGAGCAGTCTGGCCAACGTGGCGAAACCCCATCTCTACTAAAAATACAAAAATTAACTGGGTGTGGTAGTGGGCACCTGTAATCCCACTACTTGGGAGGCTGATTCAGGGAGAATCACTTGAACCCAGGAGGCAAAGGTTACGGTGAGCCAAGAGCATTCCATTGCACTCCAGCCTGACCGACAGAGTCTTGCTCAGTCGCCCAGGCTGGAGTGCAGTGGGGGGATCTCAGCTCACTGCAAGTTCCGCCTCCCGGGTTTACGCCATTCTCCTGCCTCAGCCTCCTGAGTAGCTGGGACTACAGGCGCCCGCCACCTCGCCGGGCTAGTTTTTTGTATTTTTTAGTAGAGACGGGGTTTCATCGTGTTAGCCAGGATGGTCTTGATCTCCTGACCTCGTGATCCGCCCGTCTCGGCCTCCCAAAATGCTGGGATTACAGGCTTGAGCCACCGCGTCTGGCCATAAAAAGATGTTTTTAACAAATGTTTGATGAGTGGAAAAATGTTCATATTGTATTATATTCAGTGAAAATTGTATAAAACTATATATTATTTTAGCTTTTGCTTTATGTATATAATTGAAAAAAACTTGAAGCCTGTACATTAAAATGAACTTTTTTCATCTTTTTTTGCTTTTTTTTGCTCATATTTTCTAAGTAAAGCAGCATTTTGCAATCAAACGATCAGTGAATGTTATGGGAAAAAATATATATATAAGATAATGTGATTTGAAAAAAACGCAGATGGCAGATGTAGCCAGACACAGTGGCACACACCTGTAGTCCCACCTACTCCGGAGACTGAGGTGGGAGTACTGCCTGAGTCCAGGAGTTGAGACTGTATTCATACCTTTGAATAGCCACTGCACTCCAGCCTGGGCCATGTAATGACACCCTGTCTCAAGTGTAAAAAAAGCAAATAAAAATATACAAATGTAAAGTCTTATTCCTACATTTATATATGTAAAAGATCATGCCAAACTTAATTCTAATTTCCTTTTTTTTTTTTTTTTTTGAGACGGAGCCTTGCTCTGTCGCCCAGGCTGGAGTGCAGTGGCTGGATCTC
>NW_012117722.1:2029041-2030750 GCF_000951035.1 Colobus angolensis palliatus | reverse complement strand
GAGTAGCTGGGACTACAGGCGCCCGCCACCTCGCCCGGCTAGTTTTTTGTATTTTTTAGTAGAGACGGGGTTTCACCCTGTTAGCCAGGATAGTCTCGATCTTCTGACCTCGTGATCCTCCCATCTCGGCCTCCCAAAGTGCTGGGATTACAGGCTTGAGCCCCCGCGCCCAGCCCTAATTTCCTTTTTTAATATAAAAAATTATATATATATTTTTTAGGTATTTATTACAAGAGATTTATGAAAACCAGAGAAATAATTTATCTATGCTTCAAGGATGCTTTTCCAACAATGAGAGTACTAAAGTTTTTCAGAACCGCGGTATCATGATCCCTAGGGAATAAAATTAGTAAGTACTAGGTATCTAGATAACCCTGCTCTCAGGAAAAATAAAAAGAGAGTTGTGTACTTTGTTTATTTATTTATTTATTTATTTATTAGCCTGGGTGAAAGGCCAGAAAATTGTTTCTACTTTTGTATAGACCATGCTAAGTGAAGTGTTTCATATCTCATATAATACTATTTAATTACTCTCAGTTACTTATCCAACTCTTCTTTTTCTAAACTCCATTAAAACTCTCCTTGGGGACAATAATACTGCAAATTTCAGCTTATATTTTAAAGTCCATATTCTTAAAAGAGACATGAAAAACTTGTTAGCTTCATTTGTGCTACGTTTGTAAAACCATCTCGGGAAAAAACAGCAGGAAATTCCTCATATGTTGATGAATCTTTATTCATTATATCTTGACTCTTAGCTTCCATTCCAGCTTCTGGTATTTATAAACCTTTTGCATAAATTATGGGAGCTCTTTTTCATAGAAATGTAAACATTTTCCATAAGTTCTGTAAACATATAAATGTTTTTTATAAATTCTGTGTTTTTTTTTATCTGAAAACTATAACTTCTCATTCACTCATTTATTCACTCAGTAAATATTTATTGAGTTACTACGATGTACCAGTAACTAGCGTCACAAAAATGAATAGGACAACATCATAATTCCTCCCCTTCTTACTAATTTTGTTTAGTTTTTGTTTAGCGTCTTCTCTGAGTTAGGTAAGATAAATGAAAGTGTGATATGAGTGGGGGAAGAAAAGCCTGCTGAACTGCAGACTTTAAAAAGAAGTAAACTGAGAGTGGCAGTATCATATGTGATAAGCAGCCTTTGGGGATATACACACACATACACACACACAGAAATTTATTTTTATTTTATTTTGTTTTAATTATACTTTAAGTTCTGGGATACATGTGCAGAAAGTGCAGGTTCGTTACATAGGTATACACGTGCCATGGTGGTTTGCTGCACCCATCAACCCAACATCTACATTAGGTATTTTTCCTGATGCTATCTCTCCCCTAGCCCCTCACTCTCTGACAGGCCCTGGTGTGTGATGTTCCCCGCCCCGTGTCCATGTGTTCTCATTGTTCAGCTCCCACTTATGAGTGAGAACATGCGGTGTTTGGTTTTCTGTTCCTGTGTCAGTTTGCTGAGAATGATGGTTTCCAGCTTTATCCACGTTCCTGCAAAGAACATGAATTCATCCTTTTTTATGGCCGCATAGTATTCTATGGTATATGTGTGCCACATTTGCTTTACCCACTCTATCATTGATGGGCATTTGGGTTGGTTACAGGTCTTCACTATTGTGAATAGTGCTGCAGTAAACATACGTATGCATGTATCTTTACAGTAGCACGATTT
>NW_012117722.1:2014095-2026933 GCF_000951035.1 Colobus angolensis palliatus | reverse complement strand
GCAACAAACATTCATTTTGCTTGCTCAATGGTCTGGGGTCAGCTGGGCTGGTTTGGCTTCAGTCTGAGAGTTGGGTTTGTATCCTTTCTATGTATGTCTTCATTCTGGAATAGCAGCCAACTGGGTCATGTTCTTCTCACAGCAGATGGCAGGCGCACAAAAGGCCAAGTAAATAATACAAACACATTTACAATCTCTGCTAGCGCTATATCCACTGACATTCCACTGGACATAGCAAGTTACATAGTCATGTTCAGCATCAATATGGTGGCAAAATATACTTTGCTTATTTACTTATTTTGAGATATGTTCCATCAGTACCTACTTTATTGAGAGTTTTTAACATGAAGGGATGTTAAATTTTAGCAAAGGCCTTTTCTGCATCTATTGAGATAATCATGTGGTTTATGGATTACATTTATTGATTTGCATATGTTGAACCAGCCTTGCATCCCAGGGCTGAAGCAGACTTGATCGTGGTGGATAATCTTTTTGATGTGCTGCTGGATTAGGTTTGCCAGTATTTTATTGAGGATTTTCTCATCAATGTTCATCAGAGATATTGGCCTGAAATTTTCTTTTTTTGTTGTGTCTGTGCCAGGTTTTGGTATCAGGATGATGCTGGTCTCATAAAATGAGTTAGGCAGGAGTCCCTACTTTTCCATTGTTTGGAATAGTTTCAGAAGGAATTCAGTACTAGCCCCTCTTTGTACCTCTGGTAGAATTTGGCTGTGAATCCATCTGGTCCTGGAGTTTTTTTGGTTGGTAGGCTATTAATTACTGCCTCAATTTCAGACCTTGTTATTGGCCTATTCAGGGATTCAGCATCTTCCTGGTTTATTCTTGGGAGGGTGTATGTGTCCAGGAATTTATCCATTTCTTCCAAATTTTCTAGTTTGTTTGTGTAGAGGTGTTTGTAGTATTCTCTGATGTTACTTTGTATTTCTGTGGGGTCAGTAGTGATATCCCCTTTATCATTTTTTGTGTCTGTTTGTTTCTTCTTTCTTCTTTATTAGTCTGGCTAGTGGTCTACCTATTTTGTTAATCTTTTCAAAAACACCAGTTCCCGGATTCACTGATTTTTTTTTTAAGGTTTTTCATGTCTCTGTCTCCTTCAGTTCTGCTCTGATTTTAGTTATTTCTTGTCTTCTGCTAGCTTTTGAATTTGTTTGCTCTTGCTTCTATAATTCTTTTAATTGTGATGTTATGGTGTCGATTTTAGATCTTTTCAACTTTCTGATGTGGGCATTTAGTGCTGTCAATTTCGCTGTTAACACTGCTTTAGCTGTGTCCCAGAGATTCTGGTACATTGTCTCTTTGTTCTCATTGGTTTCAAAGAACTTCTTTATTTCTACCTTAATTTCGTTGTTTACCCAGTAGTCATTCAGGAGCAGGTTGTTCAGTTTCCACGTAGTTCTGCAGCTTTGAGTGAGTTTTTTAATCCTGAGTTAAAATTTGATTGCACTGTGGTCTGAGAGACTGTTTATTATGATTTCCATTCTTTTGCAGTTGCTGAGGGGTATTTTACTTCCAATTATGTAATCGATTTTAGTGCTATGTGGCACTGAGAAGAATGTATATTCTATTCATTTGGGGTAAAGAGTTCTGTAGATGTCTACTAGGTCCACCTGGTCCAGAGCTGAGTTCAAGTCCTGAATGTCCTTGTTAATTGCCTGCCTTGTTGATCTGTCTAATAATGACAGTGGGATGTTAAAGACTCCTACTATTATTGTGTGGGAGTCTAAGTCTCTTTGTAGGTTTCTAATAACTTGCTTTATGAATCTGGGTTCTCCTGTATTGGATGCATATATATTTTGGATAGTTAGCTCTTGTTGAATTGATCCCTTTACCTTTATGCCCTTCTTTATCTTTTTTTTTCATCTTTGTTGGTTTACAATCTGTTTTATCAGAGACTAGGATTGCGTCCCCTGCTTTTTTTTCTTTTTTTTTTTTTTCTTTTTGCTTTCCACTTGCTTGGTGAATATTCCTCCATCCCTTTATTTTGAGCCTATATGTGTCTTTGCACATGAGTTGGGTCTCCTGAATACAGCCCACCGATGGGTCTTGACTCCTTATCCAATTTGCCAGTCTGTATTTTTAATTGGAGCATTTAGTCTATTTACATGTAAGGTTAATATTGTTACCTATTAATTTGATCTTGTCATCATGATACTAGCTGGTTATTTTGCCCATTAGTCAATACAGTTTCTTCATAGTGTCATTGGTCTTTATATTTTCGTGTGTTTTTACAGTGGCTGGTACTGGTTTTCCTTTACATATTTATTGCTTCCTTCAGGAGCTCTTGTAAGGCAGGCCTGATGACAAAATCCCTCAGCATTTCCTTGTCTGTAAAGGATTTTATTTTTCCTTCACTTAGAAGCTTTTTGGTTGGATATGAAATTCTGGGTTGAAAATGCTTTTCTTTTGATAATGTTGACTATTGGCCCCCACTCTCTTCTGGCTTGTAGGGTTTCTGCAGAGAGCTCTGCTATTATTCTGATGGGCTTCCCTTTGTAGGTAACCTGATCTTTCTCTCTGACTGCCCTTAGCATTTTTTCCTTGATTTCAACCTTGGAGAATCTGAAGATTATGTGTTCTTGGGGTTGCTCTTCCTGAGGAGAATCTTAGTGGTGTTCTCTGTATTTCCTGAGTTTGAATATTGGCCTGTCATGCTAGATTAGGGAAGTTCTCCTGGATAATATCCTGAAGTGTGTTTTCCATCTTGGTTCCATTCTCCCTGTCACTTTCAGAGCTGGTGCACTGTGCTTGGAGAATCCCTCTTGTCAGGATCAGCTGCTCTCTTCAGAGCTAGCAGGCAGGAACGATTAAATCCGCTGAATCTGCACCCACAGCTGTCCCTTCCCCCAGGGGCTCTCTCCCAGGGAGATGGGAGTCTTATCTGTAAGCCCCTGACTGGGGCTGTTACCCTTTCTTCAATGATGCCCTGCTCAGTGAGGAGGAATCTAGAGAAGCAGTCTGGCCGCAGCTGCTTTGCCGCACTGTGATGAGTTCTACCCAGTCTAAACCTTCCAGCCTCCTTAGCACTGTCAGTGGAAAACCACCTACTAAAGCATCAGTAATGGCAGACGCCCCTCCCTTACCAAACTTGATCTTCCCCAGTCGACTTCGGACTGCTCTGCTGGCAGCGAGAATTTCAAGCCATTGATTCCTAGCTTGCTGGGCTTGGTGGGAGTGGGACCCGCTGAGCGAGACCACCTGGCTCCCTGGCTTCAGCCTCCTTTGCAGGGGAGTGAACGGTTCTGTCTTGCTGGGGTTCCAGGCACCACTGGGGTATGAAAAAAACTCCTTCAGCTAGCTCAGTGTCTGCCCAAACAACTGCCCACTTTTGTTCTTGTAACCCAGGGTCCTGGTGGTGTAGGCATATGAGGGAACCTCCTGATCTGCAGACTGCAAAAACTGTGAGAAAAGCATAGTGATCTGGCTGGATAGCACAGCCCTCATGGCTTTCCTTGGCTGGGGGAGGGAGGTTCCCTGGCTTCTGGTACTTCCCAGGTGAAGCAACGCCCCATCCTACTTCTACTCACCCTCTGTGGGTTGGACTCACTGCCTAACCAGTCCCACTGAGATGAACTGGGTACCTCAGTTGGAAATGCAGAAATCACCCACCTCCTGCATTGGTGTCACTGGGAGCTGCAGACCGGAGCTATTCCTATTCGGCCATCTTCCGATCATGTCCTAATAACAGTATTTTATAATAGTTTTTTTACCTGCTTTTCTCTCCTCACTAGACCGTGAACTTCTCATATTAATCTTTGTATCTCTAGAATCTAGGCCATTAGCATTTAAAATGTGTTCAGTAAATAGCAAGTGAGTGAATTGTTAGAAATGAAAAAAAAAAATAAGTGTTTGACAACTCTGTGAAAGGATTACTCACAAGTGAAGTAGAACCTAAGAACATAGGAGTGAGAGAAAAGGACTACTTCAGAAAGTATCTCAATTTTTTCTAAGGAGTCATAGATATTTTAAGTATTTTTCTTAGCTGGTTGAAGAAAAATCTTAAGAATATATTATCTTTCAAAAAAATTACAACTCTCATCATTATTTGAATACTGTGTTTAAAATTCCCAGTATTTTGATGTTAGAAGCTGATCATTCTCTATAGCATCCTAATTTGTCATTTTAGTTTACAATTGACATTATTTCAGTTAACAAGACATCTTAGATATTGAAATATTGATTAAGTTGTTGAAAATGGCTTCAGTAACTATCAGGAAATTGAAAAACCATTGTCAATTGATCTTTCTCTCTCTACACATATGTCCATGCACATACAAATGCACATTTCTTTTTTTAAATCACAAATTTGCCTTTGTATTAATATTCTCAATAACATATTTAAGTATGTTACATTAAATCTCAGGAAACAGTGAAATTTTTTTTCTTTTCATTTCAGAAAATAGAGAATCCTGATGAACTGGCAGAACTTATCAATATGAATCTTGCACAACTTTGCTCACTTTTGATGGCTTTATGGGGACAGTTTCTGGAAGCTATAACACTACACGAAGAACTAAGAATATTATTAGCACAAGAGCACCATACTTTGAGGGTAAGTTAAAGAGAAGTGATTTTAGAGCATTTTAATGAGTATTATTTACCTTTAGAAAATTTTTATGAACACAAACCTGATTTTTACCTATATATTGATAAATCGGAAGACATTTATCATAATGTTATTGTTTGACTTCCAAAATTAATAATGAAATGGAACAATACAGTTAAGCATATGACCTGTTTCAATCACAATCCCTGCTGCTAAGAAAAACCACCTAAAAGTAAGTAAAATCGGAAAATATATGATACAGAATAGCCCCTGGAACCTAAGAATAGGAATTAATAGCCAAGCCTCATTAGGGACAGGAATCAGGAACTAGAGAACTATCTCAAACTTAGTCTTCCTCTTCTCCTTTTCCTTCCCTTCTTCTATCACTGACCTAATAAAGGAATGTGTATTATAAACTTGGCAGGGTGGAGGGGGCAGTCCACACATTACACATATATGTTTGCTGTAGACCTAGTATGGACATTATGCAGGAATTTCTATGCAGTTTTATTGTATAGCATCTAAAGAGATTTTACGTGTTAAATAACTATCTTTCCATCTTTTTTCCTTATATACTCTGCATGCACCCTGATTTTACCTTACATGCTAGGAGTTCCTCCAAACATCATTAATTTCTTTTCCATTTAAAAAAAAATTTTCTTAATTATAAAACATAACATATACTCAAAGTCAGAAAATGCATGAAGTACGCACATTTTATCAAATAATTAAAAGCATACACGCTTTCAGTTATTATCCAGATCGAGAAGTAGAATACTCTCAATACTACAGATGTTTTCTCTGTGTCTTTTCCACTTACTATACCCTTCCTAATACTTAGAAGTAATCACTATCCTGTCTTTTGTGGTGACGAGTTCCTTATTTCTCTTTTAGTTTGATCACCTATGTATGCATGTGAAATAGTAGAGGTTGTTTCCACCTGTTACTGAATTCTATGTAGATGAAATTGTACAGTAATGTTCTTCTGTATCTTGCTTTTTCACTCAAGACATTAGAAGATTAATCCATCTTTTTTGACAGTACCTGTAGATTGTTCATCATCATTGCTGTAATATATCTCCATTTGAATATACCCACATTTGTTTATCCATTCTACTGTTGATAGATACTTGGATTACTTCTAACTTGCAGTAGCTATTACAAACCAAACTGCTATGAACATTCTTGTATATATGTCCTGGCATACCAGTTTATCTGAAGTACTTACCTGTGAGGGAAATTGCTGAGTCATAGGGTATGCGTAACTTCAATTTTACTAGCCAATGTGACAGTTTTCAGAGTTGTACCAATTTTTACTCCCACCAGCACAGTTTGTTACTCCACATACTCTCCAACTCTTGATACTGGCAAGCTTTTTAAACTTTGCCAAACTGATGGATGTGAAATGGTATATTATTGAGGCCTAATTTGCATTTCTCTGATTACCCATGTGGTTGAGCACTGCTTTGTGTGATTATTGGTTATGCAGGTTTGCCCCATATGAAGTGCCTATTCTAATCTTTTGCCCATTTCTAATAAGATTACTTTTTTCTTCTTTATTTCTAATACTTTTCTGTGTCCTTTGTTATGTGTTTTTACTAATAGAGCCTCTCTCATTCATGGTTTATTGTTTTCATTGACTTTATATTGTTTTTTAATGAACTGGAGGTCTTAATTTTAGAATAGAAGGAAACTAAGAGAAAGGCCGGACATGGACATAGCCATTTTTGGACATAACATATGTGGATCAGTGAGATTTTTCAATAAATGATGTTTGAGACAATTGGGTATCCATGTGGTAAATATTAAATAAAATTCAGTTCCAAGTGGATTGAAGATTTAAATGTGAAAGGCAAAACTGTAAAGCTTCTAAAGTATAATCAGAAACTTACAGAAGACTTTAAAAAGTTGGCTGGGAGTGGTGGCTCACACCTGTAATCCCGGCACTTTCAGAGGCCAAAGCAGGTGGATCACCTGAGGTCAGCAGTTCAAGACCAGCCTGGCCAACATGGTGAAACCCCATCTCTACTAAAAATACAAAAAGTATCCAGGTATGGTGGCGAGTGCCTGTAGTCCCAGCTACTTGGAAGGCTGAGGCAGGTGGTGGAGGTGGAGGTTGCAGTGAGCTGAGATCACACCACTGCACTCCAGCCTGGGCAACAAGAGCAAAACTCCATCTCAAAAAAAAAAAAAAAAAGATAATGCAGAGTACTTCTATATAATTTTCATCAGAATTACAAATCAGCATTTTGGCACATTTGCTCTATCCTTGCCTCTTTTTTGTAGGTAGATACACATGTAAATATGCATACATATATACTTACATTGTTTTTCCTGAGCAATATGATATTTATAGACATAGTATTCTTTTATGATTAAGTACTTCAGCATATATATCCTAAGAATAAGGACATTCTCTTAGTTAACCAGTACACTGATCTACTTTAGAAAATTTTATATTGATACAATACTGATATTTAATGTATGGCCCATATTTAAGTTTTACCAATCATCTTACTAATTTTTGCATAACAAATTTTTCCAAGATCAAATTCAGGTTCACACTGAATTCAGTTTTCATGTTCCTTTACTCATTTAATCTGGACTAATTCCTTATCTGCATGACCTTGACTTTTTTGAAGAGTATTGGCCAGTAAATTTGTGAACTATTCTTCAGTTTGGGTTTGTATTATATTTCCCAGTGATTAGATTAAGATGACACAATATTGGAGGATACTACAGTTTTTTTCAATCAGTTTTGGTAAATTACATTTTTCGAGGAGTTTATCCATTCTGAGTTTTTTTAATTTATAGACATCAAGTAGTTCATAGTATCCTTCAATTATCTTTTTAATATATACAATATCTAATGTTTTCTAGTTTTATTCCTGATTTTATTCTAGTTTCTAGTTGTTTGTGCCTTCACTCTTTTTTTCTTGAATTGTCTTACCAGACCTTTGTTATTTTATTTGTCTTTTCAAAAAAGCAATTTTTGGTGGTGGTAATTTTCTCCCTGTGTGTTTTGTTTTGTTTCATTATTTTTGCTATATTGTAGCAAATAGGATCCATATATCAAACACTGTTATTTTATAGGAGTTTTTCTTAGAAGTTCTTTATTAAAGATCAATCACCTTCTCTAAAGGGCTAAATAAAAAGGATTCTACAATGGATGAAATAGCGTAATCACTGTATTCAACTTACTAATGGTCTGGCATCATCTTAATGTAGCAATTTAGAATGAATAACATAATGAATGGAATGTATTTTTTTCGGCAATTTTCATGAACATCATTTCTCATTACCAAGATTTTGAATAACAATGAATTATGGTAATAGTATCAGAAAGGTAGCCAGTTTTCAGGGTAAATTAAAGTGACGTTGATAAGCATTAAAGGATCTCACTGACATTCTTTTTTTGGAAATTTAGGACTCTGACAAGACTTGAAAGCCAGTCCACCTCATAGAGAGGTGAGGTGAATGCATACCAATACCTTAGGCAAAGTTTTCTTGAAAAGTATGTCAGAATACACAACCAGTGACCCAATTTTCTATGCTGTAGAACAAGAATCAGCTTTTTCTGTTAAGGACCAAATGGTAAACATTTTGGGCTTTGGGAGCCACACATTTTTGCCTTAACTACTCAACTCTGTTGTAACATGAAAGCCACCATGGATGGTATATGAATAGGTGAATGTGGCTGTGTTTCAATAAAGTTTTTTTTTTTTTTTTTTTTTTGAGACGGAGTCTCGCTCTGTTGCCCGGGCTGGAGTGCAGTGGCCGGATCTCAGCTCACTGCAAGCTCCGCCTCCCAGGTTCCCGCCATTCTCCTGCCTCAGCCTCCCGAGTAGCTGGGACTACAGACGCCCGCCACCTCGCCCGGCTAGTTTTTTGTATTTTTTTAGTAGAGACGGGGTTTCACCGTGTTAGCAAGAATGGTCTCGATCTCCTGACCTCGTGATCCGCCCGTCTCGGCCTCCCAAAGTGCTGGGATTACAGGCTTGAGCCACCGCGCCCGGCCCAATAAAGTTTTATTTACAAAAACAGGTGTTGGGCCAGATTTGGTTCTCAGGCTGTAGTTTGCCAACCCCTACATTATAAAACTAAGAGGAATGTTGATACCTCTTCCACAAAATAAAAGTCTGTTTGAAGGTTATTTTTAGTGACCAGTAGAAGTATAGGCCAGTAGCAAGAAATAGTTTTACTTGGGAAAGGTAATCTTCAGGGTATGTTTTTCTTTTTTTTTTATTTTTTTCTTTTTTTTTTTTTTTTTTTTTAATTTTTGTGTTTTTATTTAGTTCCCACAAGCAGACAGGGCATTTTTTTTTAAACTATGTGTTACTAGAGAAAAATATTATAGTTCCATTAAATTGTTCTGTTTGTGTCACCTGAATGGAAGTTCTGGGAAGAGAATGGTTGCAAAGATTAGATGCAACTTTATAGCTTGATATTCAGTGGGAAAGAAGCTGTTCTGGGTGGAATAGGAACAAGAAGGTAAACTTAAAAGAGCAGCTGGTGAACACAACTTTGAGAAGAAAGGACAAAGAAAGGGGACCAAGACGAAAATCAGGTTTGTGGAAAACTAGAATACCAAAGATAAACTTTGGAATTTTACCTAGAGCTTCCCTTTTCTCACCCCATTCCAGATACCAGGATAGGGCCTATTTTAATTCCTAAATGAATCATGGAAGGATAATAAAGACAAAATAAGAGAATGTCCTAATGTTACTCAAGCAGAAATAAGCCTTGCCCTTCCCTGCCGTGTATCACAAAAACTGTGGCCATGGTAGCATATTGTGTTATCTCGCTCCCATTTGTGCAATTCAGGAGGAACTTTGCTAATAAAGTATCTTGTTCTTCTGAGAATACAGTGCTAAGCCTACAGGAACTGAAGTAGCCTAAAGGTCATTCAATGTTTGTACAGGGACAGACTTAGCTACAATAAAGTATATAGGCTGCCTGATAACGAATTCACAAGCAGCACAATTGAACTAAGTCGCAGAAATAAACCTTGATACGAAATCTCTCCTTATTGGTGTGAAAGCAAATTATGAAGCAAAGAGTTGGACTAAAAAGAGGAAATGTAAATCCATACTTGAAAAAAACAATTTAATAAATTAGTTTTATACCGGTTCAACCATATTATTTAATATTCAGATCCAGCGAGTTCAGGTTTTCAAATTTTTGGCGAATCAAGGCATCCAAACTTGTTGAGCTTCTGTAGTCATATGCCATACACATTCGCGCTACATCATAGAGACTATTGTGTGTGAATAGTTACAGGTGCCCCATATTAATTAAAAAGATAAAATATATTTATGATAAGTGAATAATGTTTTTGTCATTTCGAACTAAAATGGAATGATCAAGTGGGACAACTTATATAAAAAGCAAAAAAAAAATCTGAAATCATCCTGAATTTTATGTGTCAAGAACTGTAAAGAATCTTGAGATTTTGCCCTCCTAATTATATGCCAGCAAGTTAGTCTATCATAGATTGATTCATGTATAGCAGCAGAAAACATGAGACAAAGGACCTTATTAATGGTAATATTATCATTTGTTCTCTTTCCTTGAGCCCAGATTTCCACAGCCCAACATAAAAAAGGCCAGGCTCACACTAGTGGATTGCAATACAGGAGAAAAACTCTGTGCTTAGGGATCCAAAATATTTTATAATAGATAGCAAGGTTTATCCACCGATGCTGTAACCTGTTCTTTGCTCCAAAGGGAGACATATCTCCGTTTTCCCAGGCTTTTCCCTAATATGAACATCCTTGAAAAGATAGTCTGTAACAAAGACAATCAGGGTTTCTGCTCACAAACCTTTCAGAAATGCAAGAGACGCATGAAGAATTGTCTCTCAACAGTATGTCTTATAGAGAATTTGCTTTCATTGCAGTTTATTTCCTCAATAATTTTACTGATCTTTATTGCTAGTGCTTCCAAAGATACCTCTTGTTGTGTTATAATGCTTCCCATTATAGCATCAGAGATGCCATATTTAATATTGATTGTAACTTGTGTCTGGAATTATAAGTCCAATATTAGGGAAATAATATACTCAGTTTGCAGATCAGGAGAGCCAGATTTTGTGCTTTGTGCTAACATTGCTGACCTAAACAAGCTTTTGTTAGGGTTAGTGGAGTCAAAGTAACAGTTGATTTCACATTCTTTCAGAGACATGTTAACCATCAGCTTGTATAAATCTTTAGTTCTATTATGCCACAAATGTTTATAAAGATCCTGCAGCCAAATACATAGGGTTGCCAGATGAAATGCAGAATGCCCAGTTAAATTTGGATTTCAGGTAAATAGTAAATGATATTTCAATATATCTGGTGCAACCCTATCAAATAACATACTAAAGCATCAAAGGGTTTAACTGTGTTTTACATATTTTTGTATGTGAGATATTAATATATCTTGGATACAGAAAAGAATTCCTTGGTCAAGAAGAAAACAAATTTCAAGCTTATTCTTATGTGGAAGCAGGGCCTTTTGGAAACATATGGCTTTACTTAAAATGCATGCACTATTATTGATGGTTCTAACCTAGAGCAAAAAAATCCAAGTTGATATGGTGACTCTGCTGTTCAGTTACTTAGTATTCTGTAATACTGCTCATTTAAATTCATCACATTAACATGTCTTTCCTGGCTGGGCATAGTGGCTCACACTTGTAATCCCAGCACTTTTGAAGGTGGAAGTGGGAGGATCACTTGAGGCTGGGAGTTTACAACCAGCCTGAGCAACACAGTGAGATCCTGTCTCTGTTTAAAAAAAATTGTGTCTTTCCTTGAACTATAAAATGGAACTCTGCTTCTATGAGGATAGCCTCTTTTTTCTTTGTCTAACTTCTCTCCCACCTTGTAGTTGCCTGTTTATGTTTTTGAGTTCATAGCAAGAGGTTTGTTACTAATGCTTTATTGAAATTATGGTGATTCTTCCAGGACCACTGCCTGTAAACCCAAGAACTCATCTAAAAATTGAAAGGAGACCTTCATAGATGGATAGACTATATTGTGCTCTTGGAAATGAAAAGTTTTGTTTGTTTGTTTTTCCCACAGAATGTTTATAGATGGACCATAGTAATTTATTTATATTTTTACTTAATAAACATGTGTATAGCAATTATTATCTGTGTAAGGCACTAATTGCTTTATGAATGTTAACTCATTTAATCATCAACACAATCTCATGAAGTAAATACTTTGTCATTCCCATTTTATAAAAGAAATATTGAGGTTATAGAAAGGTGAAATAACTTAGCCAAAGTTGCATGACTTGTACATGGTAGTGACTGGATGGGAACCCAAGCAGTAGATGCAGACCTAATATTTCTACATTTCATCTCTTTCCCATGAATTTGCAAAATATTCAAAATGAAGTGTAAGTTAAGACTTCAAACAAAATAGTAGTACAAACTTATAACATTAGAATACCATCTATTATGATGCTGGTTTGCTATACTGTTTATGTTTTACAATCAAAGAGAAATACAATCTCAAACATAGTTTTCAGTGTCAACTTGGTGGTATAAAATATAGTTTTGGATTTTTATCCAATTGAATTAGAGAACATGCCATTTGCTGTATTCACTGGAATTAATCATAAAAAAAATACTGTGGAACACTAAGTATGCTGCCAGTGGTCTAATAGCTAGGAAATCAAAACGTTTGTTGACAGCACCACCAAAGTAGAAGATTCAAAGGCATAGATGTTACCTAATATGACACATATAGGTAACTGTGTCCTAAAATGTAATATTGTTGGGGAGGGCGGGGATAACAAATTTTGAGTGTAACAGATTTTATGTAACACAAATTAACCATTAACAATTTTAATGTGTACAATTCAGTGGCATTTAATATAGTCACAGTGTTGTGTAACCATCACCTCTGTCTTATTTCAAGACATTTACATCACTCCAAAAGGAAACCTTGTACACATTAAGGAATCACTCCCATGTCCCTTTTCCCCATTCCCTGGCAAGGGCTAGTCTCATTTACTGATCTTGGATGTTTCATATGAATGTAACCATACAACATTTTGTATCTGGCTTCTTTCACTTAGAATAATGTACCAAGTTACATCCGTGTTTTACATGTATCCATATAATGATTTTTTTTATTATTATACTTTAAGTTCTAGGGTACATGTGCACAACATGCAGGTTTGTTACATATGTATACTTGTGCCATGTTGATGTGCTGCACCCATCAACTCGTCAGCACCCATCAACTCCTCATTTACATCAGGTATAACTCCCAATGC
>NW_012117722.1:1951116-2008198 GCF_000951035.1 Colobus angolensis palliatus | reverse complement strand
GCCATCTGATGTTATATCATTTTGATACTCTTGTTTTTCAGCAGTTTATCCTCTATGCTCTTCAGATTGAATAATTTCTGTTATTCTATCTTCAAGTTCATTAACTCTTTTCTGTAGCGACTAATCTGCTCTTAATCTCATCTAGTAAAATTTCATTTCAGATATTATGTATTTAACTTCTTAAATTTCTGTTTGGTTGTCTTCATGTATAATAGTTCCATTTTTATGCTGAGAAGCCCTGTCTGTTTACTGTTTATGACCAGCTTCTTTCAGTCACTGGGCAATTTATAATCATTGTTTAAAAGTCCTTGCTTAGAATTCTAGTTTCTGATCCAGCATGTAAGAGCTTTGGAAGTTGTTACTCCCATCCTAACCAGAAAAAAGCTGAACAAACTGAAAAATCAACAACTCTTCTTAGATGTATCAGAGAATTAAAGTCACAGGCAAACTCCTGTCCCCAAAATTGGTGAGTCAGATAGCCAGTTACAGAGAATCCCATCTTAATGGAACAAAAACCCATGAACAGAAATCACCACTGTAGCCAGTCTTGCAATAGGAAAACTTATAATTTTTGAATTCCTGGAGACTCAGTATGGACAGATGTGTTAAAAATTCCTGGCAGGGGTGAAGAGGGTTCTTAGGGGATCCCATACTTTCATGATTTTCACTTCCAAGGGCCCTCGCAGGTTCTTTCAATGAAAATTGCAGAAAAGCCCCTCATACTTCCAGATAGTGGGGAGGTATGTAGCCATTTTGAAATACATCCAGAGCATTCTGTCCTTAACAAAATATGCTTCAGTAGAAACTATCTTACCAGTGCCTCACTGACCTGGGGGGAAGAGAAATATCCAACTCTAGCCTTCTATATGGGGGAAATAAAATATCCGTTATCATACGTTATTAGAGAATTACAAATTAAAACAAGATAACCACTGTATACCTATAAGAATAGCTATAATCCAAAACACTGACAACAGCAAATGTTGGCAAGATGTGGAGCAACAGGAACTCCCATTCATTCCTGGTAGGAACACAAAATAGGATGGCCACTTTGGAAGACACTTTGGTAGTTTCTTACAAAACTGAACATATTCTTATCATATAATCCAACTATCACACCCCTTGGTGTTTACCCAAATGAATTGAAAATTTATGTCCACACAAAAACCTCCACATACAGCAGCTTTATTCATAATCGTCAAAACTTGGAAGCAACCAAGATGTCCTTCAATAGGTAACTGGATAAACAAACTGTTGTCCATTCATACAATGGAATGTTATTTAGCAATAAAAAGAAATGATCAGTGAAGTCATGAGAAGACATAGAGGAACCTTGAAAGCATAATGCAGGCTGAAAGAAGCCAGCCTGAAAAATTTACATATACTGTATGATTTCAACTATACGACATTCTAGGAAAAGAAAAACTATGGTGACAGCAAAAAGATCTGGGTTGTCAGGGGCTCTGGGGGACAGAGGGAGGGACAGGTAGGTAGAGCACAGGGGATTTGGGGGGCAGTAAAAATATTCTGTATGATACTAATGGTGTATACATGTCATTATATATTTTTCAAACCCCATGTACCACACCAAGAGTGAACCTTAATGTAAATAATGGACTTTAATAATGATATATTAATATTGGTTCATCCGTTGAAACAAATGTACTATAGTAACACAAGATGTAAATAACAGGGAAAGCTGGATGGGTGGTGGGGGGAGGAAGGGCAGTATGGAAACTCTTCATACTTTCTGATCAGTTTTTCTGTAAACCTAAAACTGCTGTAAAAAAAATAAAGTAACTTTTTAAAAAATTGCCTACTTATTCAGACATTTCAATTATCTTGGGGTCTCTTTCTATTGGCTGATTTTATCTCTTGATTGCACATTACATTTTCCTGATGCTTTGCCTGTCTAGTGCTTGTTCCTCAGTGCTTGAAAAACTTGCTTCATGTATTTTAACCAATTTTACAGTTGTTTTCAGAAGGAAGAGGGTAAGTTCTACTCTCGTGGTCTCAGTTGACATTAAAATAGAAGCTTTCAGCCCCGGCTGTACATTTGAATTACCTGGGAAACTTTAAAAAAAGATCAGTGCTGAATGAAATCCAGACCTAGGGAACTTTTTAAAAAGTTCTCCAAGTAATTAACGGGGTTAGGGTATTCCCTGAAGAACTGTGCTAAAAAGAGTGGGAACTGAAATTTGGCTTCTCCTCCTTGGAGTCCAGTTGCATCTGCCTGTAGAAGGAGCATGTTTTTGAAATTTATACTTTAAAGCTGCCATATGGATTAGCAGGATCCTAGATTCTAATATGTACCCATTACCCTCCAGTAAGGAAACCAGAGTGTCAGTGAATTCTTATTAGCTTTTATTGAGATTTTAATATCATAAAATAGTATTCTCAACAGCATTGGTGGAACTTATATTCTAGTAGAGGGAAAAAGTTAGGAATAGCTTGTATAGCCATTCTTTTACGCTTAAAGAACCTCTTTACAATGATGCATTATTTACTCAAAACATTATGAAGTTTGCATTTTTAAGAAGAGATATTTATTGCTTAAACTACTTGATCTGATATTCTTTGAGTATAACTATGTAAATGTGTATTTTCTAAATAAAGTGAAAGTACCTTCTGGGAACATATTGCTTATTTATGGTATATAATTTGATACTTTTATATTTTGCAAGGTTTAGGCAGACTTCCAGTTTGACTATAAGCATAAACAAAATATTTTATCGCTTTTATGTGTATATATACAAATCATGTCTAGCACTTTCAGTAAATAAATCTGTCTAAGTGGGGGGTGGTGTCTCACGCCAATAATGCTAACATTTTGGGGGCTGAGGTGGGTGGATCACTTGAGCCCAGGAGTTCAAGACCAGCCTAGGCAAGATGGGGAAACCCCATCTCTATGAAAAGTACAAGTATTAGCCGGGCATGGTGGCATGCACATCATTTTCTTTTTTTTTGAGATGGAGTTTCACTCTTGTCACCCAGGCTGGAGTACAATGACACAATCTTGGCTCACTCTAACCTCTGCCCCCTCACTGGTTCAAGCGATTCTCCTGCCTCAGCCTCTCAAGTAGCTGGGATTACAGGCACCCGCCACCATGCCCAGCTAATTTTTGTATTTTTAGTAGAGACAGGGTTTCACCATGTTGGTCAGGCTAGTCTCTAACTCCTCCCCTCAGGTGATCCACCTGCCTTGGACTCCCAAAGTGGTAGGATTACAGGCATGACCCCTGTGCCCAGCCAGTAGTGTGATTTTTTTTTTTTTTTTTTTTTGTGAGACGGAGTCTCGCTCTGTCGCCCGGGCTGGAGTGCAGTGGCCGGATCTCAGCTCACTGCAAGCTCCGCCTCCCGGGTTTAAGCCATTCTCCCGCCTCAGCCTCCCCAGTAGCTGGGACTACAGGCGCCCGCCACCTCGCCCGGCTAGTTTTTTTGTATTTTTTAGTAGAGACGGGGTTTCACTGTGTTAGCCAGGATGGTCTCGATCTCCTGACCTTGTGATCCGCCTGTCTCGGCCTCCCAAAGTGCTGGGATTACAGGCTTGAGCCACCGCGCCCGGCCAGTAGTGTGATTTTTAATGGGTAATTTTTTTTCTTTAAATATTTTAACCATAATCTTTGATGTTACTATTGGAATTGTTTTGAAGCACCACAGTAGTGTCCATATATGACAGTGAGCTTAATACATGTTGTGTTTGTTCTGACTGTTTCACCAACTAGCATTCCCTTCATCTCTCTTCCTCTACTTGGGTCTCCATAGCAATATTTAAATTAGGCTGGTTAATATGCAATGATCTCTAAGTGTTCAAGTGAGAGGAAAAGTTGCAAGTTTCTCAGTTTAAATCAAAAGCTCGAGATGATTAAGCTTAGGGAGGAAGGCATGTTGAAAGCCAAGATAGATTGCAAGCTAGATCTCTTGCACTAAACAGTTAGCCAACTTGTGAATGCAAAGAAAAAGTTATTGAAAGAAATTGAAATGTGTCTCTAATTGAATGATAAGAAAGTGAAACAGCCTTAGTAGTGATGTGGAAAAGGGTTGAGTGGTCTGGATAGAAGATCAACCTAGCCACAACAATGCCTTAAGCCAAAGCCTAATCCAGAGCAAGGTCCTAACTCTTTTCAATTCTATGAAGGCTGAGAGGTAAGGAAGCTACAGAAGACAAATTTGAAACTAGCAGAGATTGGTTGTTGAGGTTTAAGGCAAGAAGTCTCCATAACATAAAAGTATGAGGTAAGGCAGCAAGTTCTGATGGAGAAGCTACAGCACGTTTTCCAGAAGATGAAGGTGGCTGCACTAAACAAAAGATTTTCAATGGAGATAAAACAGCCTAGTAGAAGAAAATGCCATCTAGGGCTTTCATAGCTAGAAAAGTGAAGTCAGTGCATGACTTTAAAGGGCAGGCTGGCTCTCTTGTTAGGAGCTAGTGTAACTGTTTCCTTGAGGTTGAAGCCAATACTCATTTACCATTCCTAAATTCTAGAGCCCTTGAGAATTATGCTGTTCTACTCTGCTGTATTAACAACAAGGCCTGGGTTACAGCACATCTGTTTACAGCATGATTTACTAAATATTTTAAGCCCACTGTTGAGACCTACAGTTCAGGAATAAAAAGATTCCTTTCAAAATATTATTACTCATTAATATTGCACCTACTCAGCCAAGATCTCTCATGGAGATATACAAGGAGATTAATGATGTTTCCATGCAGACTAACACAACGATCTATTCTTCAACCCATGTGATCCATGAGTCATTTTGACTTTCAAGCCTTATTACTTAAATACATTTTGTAAGGCAATGGCTGCCCTAGATGGTGATTCCTCTGGTGGATCTGGGCAAAAGGAAAACTTCTGGAAAAAAAATCACCATTGTAGATGCCATTAAGAACATTCATGATTCAAGGAAGGAGGTCAAAATATCAACAGGAACAGAAGTTTGGAAGAGGTTGATTCTAACCCTCATAGGTAACTGTGAGAGGGTCAAGACGAGTGGAGAAAAATAACTGCAGATGTGGTGGAAATAGCAAGAGAACTAGAATTAGAAGTGGAGCCTGAAGATGTGACTGAATGGCTGCAATCTCATAATCAAACTTGAATAGATGAAGAGTTGCTTCTTATGGGTGAACAGAGAAAGTGGTTTCTTGAAATAGAATCTACTGGTGAAGATGCTGTGAACATTGTTGAAATGACAACAAAAGATTTGGAATATTACACAAACTTAGTTGAAAAAGCAGTGGCAGGGTTCAAGAGGATTGACTCAATTTTGAAGTTCTACTCTGGGTAAAATGCTGTTAAACTGCATCACATGCTAGAGAGAAATCTTTTGTGAAAGGGAGAGTCAATTGATGCAGCAAACTTCATTGTTGTAATTTAAGAAATTGCCATAGCCACCACAACCACCCTGATGAGCAGCTATCAATATCAAGGCAAGACCTCCCAGCAGCAAAACCAGCGGAAGGCTCAGATGATCATTAGCATTTTTAACAATAAAATATTTTTAAAGTATACACATTGGCTTTTTTTAAAAAGGTATAATGCTGTTGCACACTTAATAGATGACAGTAGAGTGTAAACATAACTTTTATACACACTGGGAAACTGAAAAAATTCGTGTGACTTGCTTTATTGCAATATTCACCTTATTGTGGTGGTCTAGACCCTAACCCATAATATCTCCAAGGTACGCCTATACTAAACATACTTTAGCCCTTTGATAATGATTTAGTTGTTGTGAATTTTATTTAATGTGCTCAACTTTAATACACTGGTATTCCATGTTATTAAAAATGCCAGGATATTGGAATATCCATTAAAAAATCTCAAGTATTAATTTTTTATTTATTTTGTGTGATCTTTTAGAGGGGAATTCTAGGCTTTTTTTTAAGGACGGATATTTTTTCATCACGTTCTCATCATTTCTTGTAACTACTTGTGTACTTACCTCTAATTCTTCATTTTTCTTTGTCTAATTTGCTCTTTTAATGTGGTGTGGATTGGTAAAGCAAATAACTGAAACCAAGTGCAGTTGTATCAACTAGTAAGTATTAATCAGCTTTGTAATGAAACAATTGTATGGTATTTTGCTGTGGGTTAGTACAAGGACGTAAAAAACATTTGCTCAGTAAACATTTGCAAGGTGCTTATTTTTTTCAAGGTAGCATAGGTATTAGATAATCTATCAGATATAAACCCTGCACTCAAAATTAGAAACTAATCTGAATGTACACGTATAGAATTGTAATATAAATACTGTTAGCAATTTGAACAGCATTATTATAGTGAACACAGATACAGGAGTATGTAACTCTGTGAAACATTAACAAATACTTATTTTGAATGCTTGGCTGTTTTCTTCCTCCTAGCTTTTGAATAATTGATGTTGCCAAATGAGTTTCTTTTTTAATTGGGCACAATTCATTTTTTATAAACATAAAAAATGCATGCCAAAATATATGCATATACAAAGCAGTAATATATATATTCCCCGTATTTGAGGTTTAAATTTGTAAATTTAAAATTTTTTTTCTGTGTCAAACTTTTGCCTGAAAATAAGCTGTATTGCCATCAGGTGGCAGTCATACCTTAGTTATGGCCACACACTACAGTTAATACCCTTACTTGTAATAGCTACAGCATGATAATTATGCTGAGGGTGAATTTAGAAAACTTCATTTGGGTGCATACAGGAAAGGAAAGATTTCTGATAACAAGGAGTCTTAATTTAGAAAGGAAAAGATAAGTGGTTTGGAGTACAAGATTTGGAGTTTCTCAAATCTTCGTTTGAATCACAGGTTTATCGCCTACTAGCTATGTTATATTGGCCAAATAATTAACCTATTGTGTCTTTGTTTCCTCACCTATTAAATGAAGATAATATCATCCTAGCATTTTTATTTGTTTTTTCTTCATCATTCAATTTGACATTGAGTTTTTATGTAGTTTAAGTCAAAGAATGAGAATAAAGTTTTCAGTATAGAGACTATGAGGTAGAGTACTGTCAAGAAATGATCGTTATTGTGGGACTTGAAGGTAGAGAGAGAAGGAAAAGCAGCTAGCGCCAGTTTCTTAGGTCCAGCTGCAACTGCAGGAATCCAGATAACTTAAAGATGTGTTTTTTTCATGCTTTATAGCCCCAAAGGAAATCATCTTAATAGCCAGACAGGCTGTTATTTTTTCTCATCTTTCCTTTAATGTTGGAGAGGAAAAAAAGAAGCATTTGGACCACATATGAAAGTAAAGATACAGAACGCATCCTTCTCATTGATATCTTCTTTCCCCACTTCCCTCATTGACTTGTTTGTCTGAAGACCCAGGTTTATCTGCTTAGGGAAACAAGTTTAGTAAGTCAGAAATTCATCTGGCCAGATATTGATGATAAGTAAAATAGGTCTCTAATTTGTTGGACATTTAAAACCAAAGAATCCTAGATCTTACTTTGTTTAGAAAATAATTGTAGATGTAATATAATTTCTCCTCTCTGTACTGTCCAAATAAGACATCTTTTCCAGCTTCTAACTGTTGCCTAATTTTGCTCCAGTAGCTGACAAAGCTTTTCCTTTCATAATTGAAAATGAAAGGGTTAAAATACAAATACAATGGAAGAAATGTTCAGCTAGATTCAACATGTATTTACCAAGTACTTGATTCTGTAATATGCCAAGCTGCATGTTTTGGGGGGATGCAAAGGTCATCAAAACATAGCCTTTTTTTTTTTTTTTTTTTGAGATGGAGTTTCAATCTTGTCGCCCAGCCTAGAGTGCAGTGGCGCCATCTCGGCTCACTGCAACCCCTGCGTCCTGGGTTCAAGTGATTCTCCTGCCTCAGCCTCCCGAGTAGCTGGGATTACAGGCTCCTGCCACCATGCCCCACTAAGTTTTGTGTCTTTAGTAGAGACGGGGTTTCACCGTGTTGGCCAGGCTGGTCTCGAACTCTTGACCTCAGGTAATCCATCCACCTCAGCCTCCCAAACTGCTGGGATTACAAGTGTGAGCCACCACGCCTGGCCCACAGCTTCTATTCTAAAGAACATTATGCTTCAGGAGGGGACACAATTCACATATATAATTATTTTTAAGAAACAAGGTGGTAAAGGCTATGGTGGTAATCATAATAGCTTGTATTTATATATGCTTTCCAGATTTATTTTATTTTATGCAGTACAAAAATACATTGCTTTGGCAACACTGAAGAGGGAGAAGGGAAGTTTAATTCTGACAGGTGATTATGGAGGGCCTAATGGAGGCTGTTTCTCTCCTTCCCATAAGATGCCGGATTGACTTTTTAAATATCTCACGTTGTTAATACTCTCTTTTGGAATTTTTTAGGTACGCAGATTTTCTGAGGCATTCTTTTGTTTTGAGCATCCAAGAGAAGCTGCCATTGCATACCAGGAACTTCAGTGAGTAGTATAAATCCAAAATTAAAATGATTTTATTTCCTTTTACATAAGATACCTGTCTCAGAATTTATCAGTGACAGAATATACAGTATTAATATAAGAAATTAGGAGAATTTGAATTTCAGAAATCCCATCTTTAATCAAAGTAGCTTTCTTCTTATGAGTTACTTCACAAAAGTCCCATACTTTACATATAAAGAAGCATAATGCACTGTATTCCTCCTTCCCTTTTTATCAGATCTACCATAATCTTGGTAGTCTCTTACAGCTTTGGCTCTAGCCTTCCATTTGGCCATATTCTGTCTGTATTTTCACAGGTCAGAATTTCTTATGTTCATCCTTTTTTATTATAGATTTTCATAGATATTGTTTTCTGTAATTGTAAATGATTTACAATTAAAATATCCAGAACAAATGCCTTCTGTCTCTCCTACTGAGTAGATTCAGTCCTAGTTTCCTTTAAAGAATATTTAAAGGAATATTTAGAATATTTAATTAATATTAAAGAATATTTAGAGGACATTATGCTGAGCGAAAAAAACTAGACATTAGAAATTGAATACTGTATGATACTACTTATATGAAGTTATAGAATAGGCAGAACTAAGATGAAAAAAAGACAGGACAGTGGTTTTCTTGGCATTGACTTGGGCTGGATTGGGAAGATATGAGAGAACCATCTGAGTAGATGGAAATGTTCTGTATCATATATCCATTTGTCAAAATCATACAGCTAAGATTTATATTTTAGTGCATATAAATTATACCACCAAAAAATCCTATAAATAATAATAGAGTATCAAGGTAGGTAGTGAGTGCTGATAAAAAGGACACATGTTAATTGTTGAAGTTCAGAGGTATGTATGTGGGGTATTTTATACTATTCTTTGATTTGTTTGAAATTTTCCAAGACAAGGTTATCTGTTTTAACTGTTTTGTATTAGAAAATTATACATCTTGTTTTAAATAGCTGTTAATTTTATTTGTCAATATATGTTAAGTAGAAACAGTAAAAATGAAACATGTATTTTTCCCAGCACTAGCATCAAATAATTACTAGGCAGTTAAGCTTTTGTTATTTCTCTTATATGTGATTTGCAGCAGATTAAGAAGTTGAGACATTAAGCATGGAAATTCACTTTGAAATAACATAAGAAAGTATAGAAGAATATAATGGAAATTACATAAATAATTAGCAGTCTGTAATTTAATAAGTCAATAATTTATTGCCAACAAACCATCATTTTCATTTTACCAGTTTTTATCGCTGATCAAGCAGCTCTTTCATAAGAAGATTATGTCTTACAGATGGGGAATAGGGATGGAGGAGGGAAGGGGAAAGGGTAGAGTCTATAAAGGGGAGTTGGGTATAATTTCTTAAAATTACCATCTGACTTAAGGAATATTTTTCAGTGCTCAGAGTCATCTACAGATGTGCACCGCTATCAAAAATACTTCCTTCTGCAGTTCTCTTCCACCCTTACCTATTGAATGTAGTGAATTAGATGGAGATCTCAATTCATTACCTATAATCTTTGAAGATAGGTATTTAGATTCAGTTACTGAAGGTAAGTGTAATCTAACTAAAATATACAAGCTATGTGTATAGTTTTCAGTATATTCTTCCTAATATACATAAAACCATTCCCTAATGTGGAATAGTTTTTTTCCCTCTCTGGTTTTATTTATGTTTGAGGATATTAGAAAGTTATAGTTAGAAAAAGAATCATATGAGTTCTCACACTTTGTTTTAAACCTGAATCTTTTTTTCTTTGGATAAAAGACTTAGATGCACCCTGGATGGGAATTCAGAATCTTCAGAGATCAGAGTCCAGTAAAATGGATAAATATGAGACTGAAGAAAGCTCTGTAGCAGGACTTTCTAGCCCAGAGTTGAAAGTCAGACCTGCTGGTGCCTCCAGTATTTGGTATACAGAAGGTGAAAAGCAGCTAACAAAATCTCTAAAAGGAAAGAATGAAGAATCAAATAAATCGAAGGTTAAGGTTACTAAGCTTATGAAAACAATGAAATCTGAAAACACCAAAAAATTAATAAAACAGAACTCTAAGGATTCTGTGGTTTTGGTAGGCTACAAATGTTTGAAAAGTACAGCATCAAATGATCTCACTAAATGCTTTGAAGGCAATCCTTCACATAGTCAGAAGGAAGGTCTGGATCCCACAATATGTGGATATAATTTTGACCCAAAGACCTACATGAGACAGACAAGTCAAAAGGAAGCTAGCTGTTTGCCAACTAATACAGAGAGAACTGAACAAAAGTCTCCAGATATTGAAAATATGCAACCAGACCAGTTTGATCCTTTGAACTCTGGCAACCTAAATCTTTGTGCAAATTTGTCCATTTCAGGTAAACTTGATATCTCCCAGGACGATAGTGAAATTATACAAATGGAACACAATCTGGCATCCAGAAGGTCATCAGACGATTGCCATGATCATCAAACATCCCCATCTTTGGGAGTTAGAACAATTGAAATAAAGCCCAGTAATAAAGATCCTTTCAGTGGAGAGAAAATTACTGTCAAACTAGGACCTTGGACAGAGCTTCGACAAGAAGAAATACTTGTGGATAATTTATTACCCAACTTTGAGTCCTTAGAATCTAATGGTAAATCTAAATCTATAGAAATAACATTTGAAAAGGAAGCTTTGCAAGAAGCAAAGTGTCTTTCTATTGGAGAATCATTAACTAAATTAAGAAGTAATCTACCTGCCCCTTCTACAAAAGAATATCATGTTGTAGTAAGTGGAGATACAATTAAGTTACCAGATATTAATGCCACATATGCCTCATCTAGATTTTCAGATTCGGGTGTTGAAAGTGAACCAAGTTCTTTTGCGACACATCCAAACACTGATTTAGTCTTTGAAACTGTGCAAGGGCAAGGTCCTTACAATAGTGAAAGATTATTTCCTCAGCTTTTGATGAAACCTGATTATAATGTAAAATTTTCATTAGGAAATCATTGTACTGAGAGTACAAGTGCTATAAGTGAAATACAGTCATCTTTGACATCCATAAACTCTCTACCTTCTGATGATGAACTGTCACCTGATGAAAATTCTAAGAAATCTGTTGTACCTGAATGCCATCTAAATGATAGCAAAACTGTATTAAATCTAGGAACGACTGATTTGCCAAAATGTGATGATACTAAAAAGTCAAGTATCATTTTGCAACAACAGAGTGTTGTGTTTTCAGGGAACTTGGACAATGAAACTGTAGCAATACATTCCTTTAATTCAAGCATTAAAGACCCTTTACAATTTGTTTTTTCAGATGAAGATACTTCCAGTGATGTGAAAAGTAGTTGCAGCTCCAAACCTAACTTGGATACTATGTGTAAAGGCTTCCAGAGTCCTGATAAATCTAATAACTCTACAGGGACAGCAATTACATTAAATTCAAAACTGATTTGTTTAGGCACTCCTTGTGTCATTTCAGGTTCCATTTCTACTAATACAGATGTTAGTGAAGATAGAACTGTGAAAAAAAATAGTGATGTATTAAATTTCAAACAAATGTATTCAGAAATCCCTACAGTTGAAAGTGAAACTCATCTGGGTACAAGTGATCCTTTTTCAGCCAGTACTGATATAGTAAAGCAAGGGCTTGTGGAAAATTATTTTGGTTCTCAAAGCAGTACGGGTATTTCTGACACATGTGCTGTCAGCTACAGCAGTGCATTTAGCCCTCAGAAGGAAACTTCTGAAAAAGAAGTTAGTAATCTTCAGCAGGAACAGGGTAAAGAGGATGAGGAGGAAGAGCAGGATCAACAAATGATTCAAAATGGGTACTATGAAGAAACAGATTATTCAGCTTTGGATGGAAGAATAAATGCTCACTATACAAGCAGAGATGAACTAACGGAAGAAAGACTTATAAAATCTGAAAAAATAAACAGTGACTATCTGAGAGATGGTATAAATATGCCTACTGTCTGTACTTCTGGTTGTTTGTCCTTCCCATCTGCACCACGAGAGTCTCCTTGTAATGTTAAATATTCTTCCAAAAGTAAATTTGATGCCATTACAAAGCAGCCAAGCAGTACTTCTTACAACTTCACTTCTTCAATTTCCTGGTATGAAAGTTCACCAAAACCTCAAATACAAGCGTAAGTAATGAAACACAATAGTATCTGCTGCTAAATATATACATATGGGGTGTGTGTGTGTATATATATATGTGTGTGTGTATATATATATATATATGTATAATCACAGATAGTGCTAAAGCATTGAGTGTCTATTTTGTTGTCTGGTTTCTGTAATACAAAAAGTGCCTATTTGGTGACTCTCCAAAAAGGAGAAATGAACATAATATACCCTTGGCCGGAAAGACCTATAGTTCCTGAATGATTGTGCTGTTCTGCTGTTCTATAGGCTAGACATCCCTGATACAGATTTTCCAGTGGTAGTTTTGTGTTAGAAGTATGGAATAATTGAGGTTAAAACCCTTTTTTCATCAGTCCCTCATTTCTTCTCCATTAACTTCCCAACAAAAGCCAAGTTTTATGAGTTTATCTAGGAAATAAGAACAATATTAATTAAATGAGTAACAGGGTAATGGAAACTTCTTAAACTTACCAGATGCTGATTGCCTTCAGCTAAGTCAGTGGTTTCCAAAATTGAGATTTCATGTACCAGTAAAATATCCAGAAAAATCTGGGGATAATACAAGTTTACCAGTGTGTACTGGTTCTTAAAATATTCTACTGCCTCAGCCAGATTGAGTCATAATATTTGGGGTAAGAGGTCTGAGCATGTATATATAGAAAGAGATTTTTAAAGTTCTCAGATTATTCTGATTTATACACAAAAATTAAGATACATAGAGTCTAAAGCTAGTGAAACCACTGAGGTTAACAATGACCAATTAAAAAATTGTAATATGCAGGGAGAATAAAGTTTGTATCACCATCTGGTTACTTCAGACTGAGTCATCAGAAAGCAATGATCTCTCATATAGACTCTATATGTTTTCACCCAGCTTATCCTACTCAGTTTAATGTTTATCAGGTTCCTCTTCCAGCTTCACTTTATCAGTCCAAATGATGTATATTCAATAGTTAATAATTTTTGATGTTTGCAATCCCCAAATTGATTAGATTGTCCATCATTGCAAACGAGTATATACCACTAATTGTATGTAGTCATATTCCCCTCTTCATTCTGCTCCTTATTGGTATTTTTAGAGAAAAATACAAATAACCTAATCTGCTAAATACTATAACTACCATTCTCAGTGTTATATTTTGTAAATCACTCCTTCCCTTCCACTTACGCAAGATTAAAAAGGAGCAAAGGGGATAAGATTTGATTACAGGATAAACATCAGATTATCACCTCTCCAATCCCTCTCCCAGCTTTTCTGTGCATACAGTATTAAATTTTGCAGAAAGCGTAACTCCACTCAGAATGTTTTCTTAGTTGATTTCAAGTTTAAAAGAATATTTTCAAGTGATTTCAGGTTGAAAGTGTTCATTGTGTTTGATAGAATATATAGTACAAATAGTAAAGAAAATTACTCTCTGGTTTCTAAATCACTTAGGTAAGGCCACATATTTTTGTGGTTTTAAAACCAAATATTGTTGGGTTTCCACTTCTACAATTCTCTAAATTCAGGAGACTCTCTTTGGTTCTAACAACTGAATATGATCCTTAGTAAAGGGTATCTTTTGTATTTTACTTCAGCTTCCTTCAGGCAAAAGAAGAACTGAAGCAACTAAAACTTCCTGGGTTCATGTACAGTGAAGTTCCTCTGCTGGCATCCTCAGTACCTTATTTTAGCATAGAAGAAGAGGATGGTTCTGAAGATGGAGTGCATCTGATTGTCTGTGTGCATGGTTTAGATGGTATGTGACATCTATTGATGTAACCCAGAGCAACTCAATATATTTTTTTCCTGGTCTCATTTAGTTTCATCTAATCTTTGAACCAAAAAAAGATTTTTAATTGCTTAAATTAATTGAACCTTAAATGCATTCTGAAACAGAAATATGCTTAATTTTACTTATCTTAAGTGTAGTATTAGACTCCTTCGTAAGTAAACTTTCCGTGGAACTGACACGTGCCAACATTTTATTTAATTTTGGATTTTTTTTTTCATTATACTTTAAGTTCTGGGATATACATGCAGAACATGCAGGTTTGTTACATAGGTATACACATGCCATGGTGGTTTGCTGTCATCTACATTAGGTACTTCTCCTAATGCTATCCCTCCCCTAGTCCCCCACCCACTGACAGGCCCCGATGTGTGATGTTCCCCTCCCTGTGTCTATTTGTTCTCATTGTTCAACTCCTACTAAGAAGTGAGAACATGTGGTGTTTGGTTTTCTGTTCCTGTGTTAGTTTGCTGAGAATGATAGTTTCCAACTTCATCCATGTCCCTGCAAAGGACATGAACTCAGTGGATTTTTTTTTTATCTTCTCTCTTATTGTTGGTTTTGCCAGCTGTCACCTCATGGCAGTTATTTTGTCTCCCTTTGATAGTCTTTCTGGTTCCCTTGTACTTGGCTGCTTTAAACTTTATGTGTTAGAAAAATCAGTATTTCTAGAAGTTAAAATTTCATTAATTAAGATATAAATTAAATTCGAAATACAGGTACCTGCCTTTAGTGCTGGGGTTTAATGACAGCCGTTTGGTTACTCAACAGTTTTTTTCTAGATGTAGGAACTGTTAGAAGATGCCAAATTTCTCTAGACCAATGCAATATTACTGTATTACAATGAGATTCTATAGCAACAAACTGGATTTTTGCAGATTATGAAAATATTAAACAAATGTCCCTGGTACTAAAATTAGCATAAAACTGTAGATTTTTCTTTAAAAAAAAAAAAAAAACAGACTCTCAAGAAATAAAGCATTCTCAATGCTAACTTTTCTTCCCTTTCCCCGAATAATAAAGTTTTCAAAGAATTATCCTCCAAGAAAGACTTCTGGACCCAGTAGAATCTCTGGCAAATTCTTTTTAAAACATTTTAAGAAGCAAATTATCCCTATGTTACATAAATTGTTCTAGAGCAATAGAGAAAAAGGTAGAAAGCAGCCCGTTTTATTCCTTAAAGTTAACCTAACCTTGTTACCAAATCCGATAAAGATATCACACCAACACCTGCCCTCAAAAAACAGTAGACCAATATAACATAAATATGCTTAATGAACTCAAATATATTTAACAAAACTCTAGCACTTGGAATTAATATACTAGGATTAGTTACTGTAACAAATAAGGTTTATTTCCCAGAATGGAAAGATAAGTAAGTATAAAGAATTTTAGTAATAAAATACCCTACATCAGCAAATCAAGTAAGAAACTTTATACAATTTAATAACCATTCCCAATTATTAAAAGTAAGCACAAAACTTTGATCTCAGTCGGATTAGTCTGTTTCCTTAATGTGATTAAGCATATATATTTCAAGCCTATGGAAAACTTATAGTTTGTAGTGAATATTAGAGGTACTACTTTTAAAATGAAGAATAAAACAATTACCTCTGTCAATGCATTAAATCATAAAATTCTAAAAGGTAAATATCAGGTAAAATAAAAATTCAGCAGTTGATAGTGACGTGTTTATACTGCTAGTAAACCAAAGGAATCCACTACATTATTTTTGAAGATAATTATTTTTGTATTTATATATGAGAGGAATTCAGAAAAAATGTGGAAAAATAAATTTTCCAGGCATGGTGCTGGACGCCTGTAATCCCAGCTACTCGGGAGGCTGAAGCAGGAGAATCACTTGAACCCAGGAGGCAGAGGTTGTAATGAGCCAAGACTGGGCCGCTGCACTCCATCCTGGGCAACAGAGTGAGACTCCGTCTCAAACAAACAAACAAACAAAAATTGTGGGAAAATGGAGTTAAAAGATAAAAATAGAAATATAAACTTCATTTCTCAATATAAACTCTGTCTACTTCAAGACACCTTTGTAAGCAGTTATGTTTCTAGGACATTTCCAAGAACTGAGGGTCCTGGGAATTTAGCCATGTCAGTGCCTTATTTTTTACTTAAAAACCAAAGAAAAATGGATCCCCTTTACAGAGCTTTTAAGATAAGAAAACAAAGTAGTCACAGGAACCAAATCAGGACTATAAATCAAAACTCTCACAAAATTGCCCCCTTCATGAGAGTAATGAGTAGGAATATTGTCATAATGGAGAAGGACTCTCTGGTGAAGCTTTTCCAGGCATTTTTCTGCTAAAACTGGCTGATTTTCTCAAAACACACTCATGATGAGCAGAAATTATCATTCTTTGGTCCTCTGGAAAGTCAAGAAACAAAATGCCTTATACATTCCAAACCACTGTTGCCTTGACCTTTGCTGTATTAACTGGTCCACTTTTGCTTTGACTGGACCACTTCTACCTCTTGATAGCCATTGGTTTGATTGTGCTTTGTCTTCAGGATCATAGTGGTAAAGCTATGTTTCATTTACTGTTACAATTCTTTGAAGAAATGCTTTAGGATCTTGATACCATTTGTTTAATATTTCCATTGAAAGCTCTTCTCTTATCTGGAGCTAATTTGAGCACAATGGTTTTGACACCCATTGAGTGGAAAGTTCAACTTTAATTTTTCGGTCAGAATTCTGTAGGCTGAACCAATTGAGATGTCTAAGGTGTCAGCTGTTGTTTGTGCTGTTAAATGTCAGTCCTCTTTAATTAGGGCATGAATAAAATGAAGTTGTTCCTCACAAATTGATGTGGGTGGTCTACTGCTGTATGCTTTATCTTCAACATTGTTTTTTCCCTTTTTGAAACAAGTTATCCATTTGTAAACTGCTGATTTCTTTGGGTCATTTCCCAATAAACTTTTTGTAAAGCCTCAATTATTTCACCATTTTTCCACTGAAGCTTCACCATAAGTTTGATGTTTGTTCTTGCTTCCATTTTAGCAGAATTCATGTTGTTTGATAAGGTTTCTTTTCAAACTGATTTCTTTTCTTTTTTTTTCTTTTCTTTTTTTTTTTTTTTTTGAGACGGAGTCTCACTCTGTCGGCAGTGGCATGATCTTGGCTCACTGCAAGCTCTACCTCCCGGGTTCACGCCATTCTCCTGCCTCAGGCTCCCAAGTAGCTGGGACTACAGGCGTCTGCCACAACGCCCGGCTAATTTTTTGTATTTTTAGTAGAGACAGGGTTTCACCCTGTTAGCCAGGTGGGTCTCGATCTCCTGACCTTGTGATCCGCCCGCCTTGGCCTTCTAAAGTGCTGGGATTACAGGCGTGAGCCACTGCACCCAGCCTCAAACTGATTTTGTGCCTCAAACTAGATTCTATTCAGACACGTTATAACAGATTAGTATGTGTTTATTTTGGTGTGAAACATTTTTGAAACCCATACGTAGATTTTTTTATGATGCGCTTTCCATGAACCTTTTGAAGAACACTTGTGTTCTGTATCTGTATTGTAAGTATATGTGTGAATGCCTTTTGAGTTAATAATTATTAAAATAAACTTTCTTAGATGTTTAAATGGATTTTTATTTTTCTCAGTCTGTGCCAGTATCACCAAAGGAAAGTCAACAGAGTAAATCTAAAATGCATTCAGAGTTTGCTATATGATTACCTAGAATGGTGATGGTAAGGCACCATTTATAGCTACTGTAGCCAGCAGTCACCAAAGTGATGTGCTAACAGTTTGATAAATACACTGTTAGATAGAAAAGTGAAAGCCACCAAAACTACCTAAAAAACAAACTGTTGGCCAGGCATGGTGGCTCACACCTATAATCCCAGCACTTTGGGAGGCCAAGGCGGGCAGATCACAAGGTCAGGAGATCAAAACCATCCTAGCTAACACGGTGAAACCCCATCTCTACTAAAAATACAAAAAATTAGCTGGGCGTGGTGGCATGCACCTGTAGTCCCAGCTACTCGGGAGGTTGAGGCGCTTGAACCTGGGAGGCAAAAGGTGCAATGAGTCAAGATCGTGCCACTGCATTCCAGCCTGGGCAACAGAGCAAGATTCTTTGTCTCAAAAAAGAAAAAAAAACTGTTGAATTGACATTGCCTGGCTAATAGAAATCAACTTTGACATAAAAATTGAGAACTCTATTTCATAGTACATTGTCTATTCACAAATGGCATAGGCCATAAGCTTGTCTCTAAAAACTGTAAAAATATATGATGGTGGACTTTGTACCTTTTACTTTATCTCATCCTTTAAATATCATTTTTCATTTTTTAGGAAACAGTGCAGATCTTCGATTAGTAAAAACTTACATTGAACTTGGACTGCCTGGGGGAAGAATTGATTTTCTTATGTCTGAGAGAAATCAGGTACAATATGACAGTGTTTTCAGTGAAAACAAACATTTTGTACCAGTTTCTACCTAAATTTTGACTTACTACAAAATGCCTGTAATAGTAGAAATAGTTTTTCTGATTTCTATGAAATTTGATGTAAATATATATCCAGAGGAAATATATATGATTTACATTTTGACTTATGATCTCTTCACATATGAAACATTTCTAGAATTTCACATTTCTATAGAAATATTTCATTAATTAAACCATTGTAAACATCTTATGTTTCATACTGGTAGTGATCTAAACAACTAAATAATGCAAGTATTTTAAGAACACTGAACCTTTTTTTCCCCTAGAAATTTAGTCTCTTTGCTCATTTTAATATAACAAATATTACACTCACCAACTTCTCTAAAAAACGTTGGACTTAACCATATTTTCAGTACCTAAATTAAAAATAATGTTTATATTGTTAGTTTTTCTTGTGATTATACATATTCCCAAATATAATATATGTGCTTTGCTTTCTTTTTAGAATGATACTTTTGCTGATTTTGATAGCATGACTGATCGTCTTTTGGATGAGATAATACAATATATTCAGATATATAGTCTAACAGTCTCCAAAATAAGGTATCTTCTTTAATATTATTCAATTTATTTTTATATTTCCATGAATTAGAGAAAAGTTAAACAGAATTTGTGGTAGGGTTGCCCTATTCTGAAATGTAGGAGACTACGACTCAAATTAATTTACAGTGAAAAAAAGTAAAGATTTTAGGGAAAGATTTGTATGAAATGTCCAAAAAAGCATTATCTGTAGAGAAGAAAGTAGGTTAGAGCTGGGGAAGATGAGGGATGGTGGGAATAACTAAAGGATACAGGATTTCTTTTTTAGGTGGAAAAAAGGTTCTAAAATTGATTATAGTGAGTTACAACTCTGTGAATATGTAAAGGCTCTGTGACTTACATATATGTATATGAAGCAACAAAAACACTTTCAAAGTTTGTATACTTTTTTTTTTGAGGCAGGGTCTTGCTCAGTCACCCAGGCTAGAGAGCAGTGGCGCCATCTAGGCTCACTGTAGTCTCAACCCCCTGGGCTCAGGCGATCCTCCCACCTCAGCCCCCCAAGTAGCTGGGACTATAGGCATGCGCCACCATGTCCAGCTAATTTTTGTAGAGATGGGGGTTTCTCTATGGTACCCAGGCTGGTCTCGAACTCCTGCGCTCAAGTGATCCTCCCACCTTGGCTTCCCAAAGTGCTGGGATTACAGACGTGTGCCACCTTGCCCAGCCACATTTTATGACTACTGTATATGTTTGTGAGTCAGTTTTCCACAAGCAAGACATGATGATTACACCAATATGAGTTTCATTATTTAATTAGATCTTGTTAATAGATGTAGGAGAGAAGAGTCTTTGTTTCAAAAAGGGTAGAATAAACTGACTACATTCATCTCCCATCTAGGTTAGAGGAAGAAGCTGGTTCTGCTTACTGTAAGCTTTTGGAGAGTTTGTTTCCAACTTGAAGTATAGGGAATAAGAAGAGAGATAAGCAGTTTTTACCTAAAGTCATTTTTTAAAAAACAGAATTCTGTTAAAATATGAGAGAAGGTTCAGGTTTGTTGGTTGAAGAGATTATTTTCTTGTAATTATTCATTTATGGATCTTAAAATCTTGTTTAGCTTTTATTCGTTTATTATTTTATGATGAGAAAAATAATATTTCAACTTATTTATTCCTCCTCAAAAGTATTGTCTTTCAGGTTAGATTGTCAGTTATAATCAATCATTTCCAAAAGTGTAATCTGGTTGATTGTAAACTGTTAGCTACCATCAGAATTCCCACCCCCACTACTTTAGGAAGTTCAGTTTGGGAGGGAAGTTTGTCCTGAGCTTCTCACAAGATACATCTGCAAGCTGGTGTTTAGACAGCTCTCTAGCTGTTTTCTTTCATTGCTAATTGTCCCCAGAGAATCTTATACCCTCTATTGTAAAATAACAGTAAGTAAACAGGCTCTTTTGATTTAAACCAGGGGTCCCCAAACCCTGGGCCACAGACTGGTACCTGTCCGTGGCCTCTTAGGAACCAGACCTCACAACAGGAGGTGAATGGCATTGGGGTGGGTGAGCAAGCATTACCCCCTGAGCTCCGCCTCCTGTCAGATCAGTGGTGAGCATTAGATTTGTGAACCCTATTTTAAACTGCACATGCAAGGGATCTAGGCTGTGTGTTCCTTATGAGAATCTAATGCCTGAGGTGGAATAGTTTCATCCCAAAAGCATCCCCACAACTCCGTTTGTGGAAAGATTATCTCTTGAAACTGGTCCCTGGTGCCAAAAATGTTGGGGACCACTGATTTAAACCATTTCATAATAAAAGTGGAGTGCTAGCTACATAAATACTATTCTTTTTGCATAAGCGAAGATTTATAATAGGAAAATGCACATATTTTAACCTGTGCCTTGAAAATATTGTTAGTCAAAACCTGTCCATCTTTGAAGTATAGACCAGAGAATAAGAGAAACAGATATATGCTTTCTCCAAGTTGTCCTTTATAAATACAATTTCATCATTTTGTTTGAAATGATGAGTTAATAAGTAAATAATTTGTGTATGTACCTAAGAAGGCAAATAAGTAATCTAGTCATTATATTATTATCTTTAGTATGTATTTATATCTAAGCAGTTACAAACTTTGAGTAAAAGTTTTCAGATTAATATCTTGTTTCTATAAACATTTAAATTATATAATAATGAGGATCTTCTATACATTCTCACATTTTTTCCTTCAAAATGTGGTATATCATTTCAAAGTAGCACTATACTTTTATAACATTAGAAATTTTCAAATTGTTAGTATTTACATCCATTTTATAGTGGACCAGCTTTGATTTTTGTTTCTAAATGCTGTGAGAAAAATAACTTTTTTTTTCCCTCTTAAAGCTTTATTGGACATTCATTGGGCAATTTAATAATTCGTTCAGTGCTTACAAGGCCAAGGTTTAAATATTACCTCAACAAACTTCATACTTTTCTCTCTCTTTCTGGACCTCACCTTGGTACACTCTACAACAGCAGTGCTCTTGTTAATACAGGTAAAAAGTTTTATTCTGTATTAAAAATATGGAATAGAGAAAAAATGTGAACTTAGTATTTTCTAGTGTTTATTTTAGAACCAATTTGTCATACACTGGGAATTTCATGAAACAAAAAAATGTAGCAAATTTTCTGTTTTGTTATGCACATGAAATAAGTTGATAAAAGTCATTTTGGAAAATGACTTGTCTTATATTGAGATGGCATTTGTCAAAACTCACAAGAGCATTGTTTTCTTTTTTTCCATTAAATTCTAAATATTTTTAGTAAAGTTTTATCTTATAAACTATTTTGTCATTCCATTACTTGAACAGATAACAAACACCTACATTTAATACATTATAAAGTTATAACATTTTATATAGAATATTAATCCTAACTTTGGTTCGAAAACAGTAAAGAGATATTATGAGAAGTTAATATGAAAGTTAAGACCCAAATTTTGATTAGTATTTATATTCTCATCAACAAATATTTGGAACTTGATTTGCCTTTTTTTTTTTTTTTTTTTGAGACAGTCTTACTCTGTCGCCTGGCTGGAGTGCAGTGGCGCGATCTTGGCTCACTGCAACTTCTGACTCCCTGGTTCAAGCGATTCTCCTACCTCAGCCTCCTGAGTAGCTGGGATTACAGGCATACGCCACCATGCCCAGCTAATTTTTGTATTTTTAGTAGAGACGGGGATTCACCATGTTGGCCAGTATGGTCTCGATCTCATGACCTCGTGATCCGCCCACCTCGGCCTCCCAAAGTGCTAGGATTACAGGCACGAGCCACTGCGCCCGGCCTTGATTTGCCTTTTGTTTGGCTTGGTTTTTCCCTTAGATTTTTACCAAAATGATTTATAAGTTAGTCAATGATTCCCATTGTGAAAATAAATTGTATTTAACTCTGTCTCTTTTCATTGATCCCTGAAAATCTTATTTCTGTTTCCTTTACCACTTCCTTTTAATAACAAACCATACCATTTTTTCTGTATCCCATTTCAAGTTGGTGATTTACAAATACAGCCAGTTCTAGACTTTTACAGTTTGAAAAAGAGGAAATGAGAAAAATGAAGTCCTTAAATAATGTGTAATAGAACCCAACATGAATAGAATGTAGTACTTTGAATTTCATTCTTCACTAAACTTTTTCCCAGATATGTTTCCAGCTATCAGATTTAACCAATTAAAGGATTGTTTTCCCACTCTTCTCTTCCTGTTTCCCTGCCTAATATTAGAAGTAATGAAAATGGAAAGGAATATTTCATCGTCTTGAACACTAACTTGAGTGATTAAGATTTTGCTTAATTTCCTTAAGAGCAAGATGCATTTAAATATGGGTTACTGATAATATAAAAAAAAATTAATATAAAACAAATGATATTCAGCTGTCTTTTGAAAACATTAAACAATTTTTCATTCTAAGACGTGGTCCCTTTGCAATTAGTCTATTATGTCATAACTCAACTGTAATTATAGACTGATCATTCTGCATAGGCATTTGACCTACTGCTATATTTGAAGTTTTTCTTCATCTGCTTCTTTGTCATTTGAACGAATATATCTAAAGGTATGATTTTTCCAATTTGTTCTTCATATGCTATTATCTGTTTTATTACTGAATGAAATAGAAATAGCAAGCCGTTCATCAGCCACCATTAATTCATAGTTAACCTAAGCATGCATGTTTATAAATGTTATCAGAACATGGAAATATTTTCCAAATGTATTTTTGATTAGCCAGCAAAAATGCTAATTTAGGCAGTCATCTTTTGAAGTGAAATATGTATTAAAATGAATAATCTTAGCACATGTTTCTGTATGTTTCATTTCATACTTCTATGTCATATATGACTCTCTAGGTCTCTGGTTTATGCAGAAATGGAAAAAATCAGGTTCGCTTTTGCAGCTGACATGTCGAGATCACTCAGACCCTCGCCAAACTTTTTTATATAAGCTTAGTAACAAAGCAGGTAAGTATATAACAGTTTGGAAAATATACATGTGAAAACTTCTTAAAAAATAAACATTTAGCAAATAAATTATCAACATGTCCTTCTAGTGATTAAAAAAAGAAGTGTCATTCTACTGTAATTTCCTAACAATGAAATAGCAGACTCACAACTGAAACTAAGCAGTTGAGAGATTTGTTTAGTCTTTTTCACATGACTGTATTTCTCTTTTGTGAGCTACTTTGAAATTGCCCGAAGAATTTCAACATTTGTAATTCAGTGCCAGTTTTGTTAGTCTCTGTTTTTAAACCATGTTTCTGCATGTCCTATCCCCGCTGTTCTAGCTGTCTCCCACCCCAATCCTCACCCCTTTTTATAATCTGCCACGTTTTTCTACCTTCATATTTTATTGTATTGTATTAGATTAGATTAGATGGCTAGCAAGCATTTCTGAAAGTGTCAGAAACTAAACTGCTAACGATTATCCTTTCTACAATTCTCACTACTGGATGAATCTTATTACTTATTTCATATTAACTAATTATTAATTATATTCCCCATTTTGCATATATATTCCAGGCTTTTACAACCTAAAGTTCTCAACTGCTCCTTTGCCATTCTTACTCTCTATAAATAACCTTACTTCTGACCTTATGCTCTCCCTCAATTCATCCTCGTACATCTTCCCAGCATATTTTTTCCAGTGTCCTTTGAAATCCTTATTTGAGGGAAATTTCAGACTGCCTTTATTTTCTTCAAAGAATGTTATCGCTGCTTACTTCTGAAAGTGGAGATGTAACTGAAACAGATTTTTTTTTTCCCCTCCTCGCCCCCATGTCTTCACTCCCCCGGCTATAGAGTGGAGTTTGGCAAACTTTTTTTAAAAAAGGGCCAGATAGTAAATATTTTGGCTTTGTAGACCATACAATCTCTTTGCAACTACTTAACAATATCATTGTAGTATGAAAACAGCCACAGAAAATACAGAAACAAATGAGCATGACTGTGTTTCAAACAAACTTTATTAATTCAAAAACAGCAGTAGCCAAATCTCACAGGCCATGTCTTGCTAATACTTGCTGTAGAAGCTCAATTCCTTGTTTACTAAGTACCACCTAAAGTAAGGAAAATAGTCCTCTTGCTTTCTATTTCTAATTGCAATCATTACTCCTCCACTGTCATATAAAACCACTTTATTTGAGGCTTGTGTCATCCAAGCTGTGATACCATCTATTCTTCTTTAATATAATGACCTCCTGGTTATCCCAGGAGAATGAAAGACATTGACAAATGTTTGTGACATGATTATGTTTGGGAAAAGATTCTCCTCTTGGATCTTAACATACTTAGATCTGGAATCATTTTTGGTAATTTGACGAGTCAGCCCTTTCGATAATTCGTTATGCATCAGCGTGCCTTTCTCAACTCCAGTGTCCCTTCATTCCACTCCATGTTGAACTCATACCCATGGCTACACTGTACTTACGAAATTTCAGCCAACATTCCATTCTATTACTGTGATGTCTTATCCTTCTTTTTCTCTCGCTCCGTTCTTCTCAGCTGCTTTTTAGACTCATTTGTGATTCCTACTACATTTTCTTAAGTCTCCCTGCCCTTCGTGCTTTTACTCCCTTCCTGACTCAAGCCTCAGACTCTATGGATTACTTTTGTCATTCATGTATTACTCTTTGTTTTTCTATCCTAGTCATCTTGCAAATCTACATTACTGTTTTTATACCTAGCCTTTGAGCTGTTCCAAAAAAAGATCACACAGACACACAGAATCAGCAGCACTGTAGGTCCATGGGGTCCCTATCTAGTTATCCCTAGTTAGCTTCCTATCTATTCCCTTAGATACTCTCCCAAATTTTCACCTTTCCTCAAACTTCATATTTTCACTGCTCCCTTCATTTCTCACAATTAGTTTTGCTTTTCCTTTCTACTTTATCTTTGAAATTCAAGACATTTCTTTCTACTTACCAATATTAACTAACCTATGTTTTCCTTTTAGTTCAGTGAAAGATTTATAATCTGTTCAGGAATAATTACCCTCTCCATTTTGGAACTCATTCCTTCTCATCAGTATCTTTAAACTCTTCCCCTTTTCAGTAATTAATCCTTTAATAGATAAAGTTATTCCCGTTTCTTCCATCTTAATAATAATAAATATTTCTCTTGATCACTTACTCTGTACTTGTCCCCCTATTTCCCCTTTTATGAGGGGGTTGGGGGGTATGGTTGAACCTTTTGAAAGAGAACAGTCACTTTCATTACTTCCCCCTTTTTTTCACTTTTTTGGTTTTTGTATGTACCACTACACTGAAGCTTGCCAAATCCAGTGATCTCTTTTCTTTTATTTGAACATTAAGATATTTAAGACTACTGAAAACTCCTTCTTGAAATACTTTTCTTTCTCCATTTTTGTGGGATCCACTTCTCCTGGTTTTTTTTGCATCTTGGCTTTTTTTCTGCTTCCTATATGGGCTTCTTTTCTTTCCTTGCCCCTTTATGAAAGCTGTTCTTGTGTTTTGGCCTCTGTCTTCTGCTCTTCTCACTCTGTACATTCTTCTTGGACACCATCATTCCATATCCATCTTTACCATTGGTAGCTCTCAAATATTAATATATATCTCTAGCTTGTCCTATATGCTGTGCTCTAGACTTATATACCTAGAGGCCTACTTAGCATCTTCACAGAGATGTCTCATGGGTGCTTCAAATCTAGCGTTTTCAGACAGTGCATCTGTTCCCTCTGATTAGTTCTCTGGATTCCACATCTACTGGAATGGCATCACCTCTGCCTAGTGAGAAACTTAGAAACTGTTCTTGAGTCTGCTTTCTTATTTATACCCCATATCTACCGAATTACCAAGTTTTAAAACATTTAATCTTCTTAGTGGCTGATGGATGCTTCTCTTCTTCTTCTTTGCCACTGCCTTAGTTCAGCCTTCATCACTTTTACTTAGATTATTGTTCAAACTAGTTACCCTTCCACATATATACCCCCTTCTCCCCATTCTCACTTCCTCGTTAGATGAAATGATCATCCAGTGAAGCCATAGATTATATTGGCCATCTAATATCAAACCATACTGGTCCCATTTGAAAATCTTTCATGATGCTTTGTGGTGTCCACAGTGAAGTTTAGATTCCATGGATAAGAGCATCAAGCCCTCTATAACCTGTCTCTGATTCTGTTTTCTTTTTATCCTACACATACATACACAAACACACACACACACACACACACCCTTTGCTGTGGTCATGCTATTCATGGTTTTTGATTGCTTGCATTTTCTCATGCTTTTTGTATCACCCATTCCCCCTCATGTATTTACTCACCTTTTCAGAAATAATTCTGTTTATCTTCTAAAATTAAACTCTAATGCCACCTGCTATCAAAAGCTTTTCTTGATGCACTATCTGATTTAATGCTCCTGTATTCTCAGAATACTCTCTATATACCTTTGGAGTTTTTTGAGACAGGGTCTCTGTCACCCAGGTGGGAGTGCAGTGGCACAATCATAGCTCACTGCAGCCTTGAACTCTTGGATCAAGCAATTCTCCCACCTCAGCCTCCTAAGTAGCTGTCCCATATATACTTTTATATCCCCAATCTTATGTCTCCAGGACTGATTTCATTAATGAATTTCAATCCTCATTTGCCTGCTAGACATCTCAATTTACATATCATACTAAATACATCTAAAACAGCATACTGTCTTCTTTGGCCACTTCTCCTGTTGTCTTTTTTTTTTAATGGTACTATTCTCTCAATTACTTCTTTGAGACATCTTCAGGTCATCTTTGTTTGACCTCACTTCTTTGCCTCCCATATCTCAAAATTGTTAATATTGTCTCTGAACTTCCATACCATTATAAATCAACCTTTTACCATACTCATTATAGTTTATCTCATGTCAGTTATTTTTATGTCTTAACTTCCTTTCCTTAAGTAGGATCTGTCATGACAACTCATTCCCATTTCCCACATACATTCAGTATGTACCATAGCTCTTCTAGTATATACCGATTGAATTAACAAATCAATGATATTTTAATATTATTTTCAATATTCAAAAACAGTTTAAATATTATATAGTAAGATATAAGTCTAGCCCATATAATCAGTGACTGGTAGTTCCAAGTCCAAAGTTACTTGGATTTGTGAACTTAAGCCCTGGCCATTTAAATCTACATCTGTTTTTATCCTCATTCGTATCACCCATGTTTTCCATTCTACTCTTGAAATATTTGATATTAATAGATTTAGTTATTGAAAATACCACTACTTTTGAGTCCTGCTTTAGCTTTTTCAGGATTCTGCCTTAAATGTTGTTCTTAATATGAGAAAGAGATTTGGGAATGATTATTACAGGTACTATTATTAGAATCAGTGAAAGGAAAATTCTCTTATAGATTGGGTTTTATGATTTTGTTTGTAATGATACAAAGCATCAATGGTAAGTTTCTTACAATATACAGAAATATATACTTGATTGATCAAATTACAAGATATTCCTACAAAATGAAACATGGTATATACTTCTCATGCAAGAAAAACAACATTAGCTAGAACCATTTTGTGGAGCTATGGAGTTCATACCCTTTGCTGACAGGTTAGGAAATGTGTGAAAGGCAGAGCTGAACATAAGTGTTCCTGAGGTCTATGTCTTTATACGGCATTATACAAAGTAAAATTTAATTAGCAATAGTAATAGCAGCATAAGAATATCTAAACTGTAAAGAAAATATAACTGTAAAGTTTTACAATATAGATTAATCCATGGCCTTCCACATCTTTACAGATATGTGTGTTAATAAGTTTCTAATTATTAACAGGAGTGAGTATATCTTTTGTACTTGAGCTGTTCTTAAGGATTAGTTCAATTTTTTTCTTTTAAGTTATTAAGTTATTATTCGCCTTATAATGCATGATCTGGTTGTACTAGTCTAAAACTGTTAAGAAGCAAACTCAGACATCACACATAGGTATTAGTTATAGTTCAGACACTGACTAGGCTACCTAATTTAAATAAACTCCAGTTTCCTTATTGGTAAAATGAGAATAGTAGTATCTCACAAGATTATTAAAAGGATTAAGTGAGATAATATGTGTAAAGTGATTCTGTAGCGTTCAAAACTTAGTAAATGGTAAATGGTAAAAAAAAAAAAAAAAAATGAAGAAGTGACTTAAATAATACTACTATCATAAGCTGGGTGTAGTAGCTCACACCTGTAATCTCAACACTTTGGGAGGCTGAGGTGGGTGAATTGCTTGGGCTTAGGAGTTTAATACCAGCCTGGGCACCGGGCATGGTGGCTCACACTGTAATTCCAGCTCTTTGGGAGGCTGAGGCAGGCAGATCACCTGAGGTCGGGAGTTCGAGACCAGTCTGACCAACATGGAGAAACCCCATTTCTACTAAAAATACAAAATTAGCCAGGCATGGTGGTACATGCCTCTAATCCCAGCGACTTGGGAGGTTGAGGCAGTAGAATTGCTTGAACCTGGGAGGCGGAGGTTGCAGTGAGCCGAGATCTTGCCATTGCACTCCAGCCTGGGCAACAAGAGCAAAACTCCATCTAAAGAGAAAAAAAAAAAAAAAAAAAAGACCAGCCTGGGCATCATGGTGAAACCCCATCTCTATAAAAGATACAAAAATTAGCTGGGCATGGTCATGCATGTACACCTGTCATCCCAGCTACTCCAGAGGCTGAGGCACAAGAATTGCTTGAACCAGAGATATGGAGGTTGCAGTCAGCTGAGGTCGTGCCACTACACTCCAGCATGGGGGATAGAGCCAGACTTTGTCTTAAAAACTAAAAAAGAGCCCACTACTTCCAGGCATGGTGGCTCACACCTGTAATCCCAGCACTTTGGGAGGCTGAGGCAGGTGGATCACCTGAGGAAAGGAGTTTGAGACCATCCTGGCCAACTTAGTGAAACCCCATCTCGACTAGAAATATAAAAATTAGCCAGGCGTGGTGGTGGGCGCCTATAATCCCAGCTACTAGGGAGGCTGAGGCAGGAGAATCACTTGAACCCAGGAGGTGTGGGATGCAGTGAGCCGAGATCGCACCATTGCACTCTAGCCTGGGCAACAAGACTGAAACTCTGTCTCAAAAAAAAAAAAAAAAACTGCTAGCATTATAGATTACAAAAATTGACTTTTACACAAACAATATATATCTATTTTAGGAAAAATTTTTTAACAAAATTTTTATCTAAATGCTGATACTACTAGCTATAAAAATTATTTGAATGACTTAAAATTGTTTTTATGTTTTAAGATTTATCTTTGTACTCACAAATTTATTAGTATATACCTGAATTGAATTAATATCCATTTTTGGAAAAAACATTAAAGAGTACTATTTTCTGGCTGGGCACAATGGCTCATGCCTGTAATCCCAGCACTTTGAGAGGCCGAGGTGAGTGGATCATCTGAGGTCAGGAGTTTGAGACCAGTCTGGCCAACATGGTGAAACCCTTCTCTACTAAAAATACAAAAAAATTAGTCCAGTGTGGTGGCACACACCTGTAATCCCAGCTACTCAGGAGGCTGAGGCAGGAGAATCGCTTGAACCCAGGAGTTGGAGGCTTCAGTGAGCTGAGATCCTGCCACTCTACTCCAGCCTGGGCAACAGAGCAAGACTCCATCTCAAAAAGAAAAAAAGTACTATTTTCTGGTAATTGTGACTAATGCATTGGTTAATACTAAAATACTTGAAAAATAATAATAGCTAATACACATGTAACATTTACCATGTTCTAGGTATGATTTAAACACACAAACGTATTAGCTTATTTAACTCTCTGGGGTAGGAATATTGTCCCCACTTTGTAGATGAGGACACTGAAGCACAGAGAGATTGAATGACTTGCCTGAGGTCACTTAGCTTTATGAAAAGCTAGTAAGCATTCGTGCATGGTTCAGACTGCATCATGTTAAGCCAATAATGTACGTTTTCAAGAACTTAAGCTGCCTCTAATTGCACTTTTAAATATCAACAAGTATTTCAATTGATTTTAAAATTATAATGTTGTAGAGATGGAAACAAGTGTCTCGAACTATTTCATGTGGGGTGTTAGGTTTTGGGTTTTTTGAGCGGCGGGGGGCATCATCTAATGAATTGTGAGAAATGAGTAGTCCATCCCTAGAACGTTGCTGTGCCTGTATATTTACATATAAATTACTTTATTCACAAAATAGAATATATAGGTTCACATCAAACAAATAAATAAAACAGGAAAACACAGAACAAAGAAAAAGAGTACTTAACCAATATGCTATTCTCAAGTGTTTTAAAACAATCAAAAGTGATCATTTCTTTTTTATATTTTATTCTTCTTAAGCTACAGTCTTGGATGTCCTGGTTTGATTATTGCTTCAGTTTCTTCTGAACAGCGAATTTTCTGTTCTTTTGGAAAAACCTAAAATTACTTGTCTAAATCAAAATTCAGGCTTTTGCCCTTTTTGCCTTTTTTATTTAAGCAAAGCCTCTTCTGTGGGTCATCCTTTTGAAACAGTGTTTTTCTATGCAACATATCATTAGTTAATAGCTTTCCTTTTATTGAAAGCTGTTCATTATTTTAAAATGAAGAAAGCTTTTTAAAAGCCTAAAGTAATTTGTGTGTTTTGTAAAACAATTGAGAAATACTATATTTTTTATAAAAATCATAAATTTATTGGGTGAGAAATTACCTTTTCTTGTGAACACAATAGATCTGGTAAAGGGTTACAGAAATGTTACTTTTAAAGGGAAATTACCTATTTTGATTAAGGAATTAAAATTATAAACATTCATTAAATTTTTATAGCAACTTTTGAAAAAACCTATGGTATTCTACAGATTGCTAATAGAATATATAAATAATTTGCAGGTGGCATACAAGCATCTCAGCATTGAATAGCAGGGGAAAGAAAGATGAAGGAGCTAGAGCAATGCGAAAAGTAAAATAAATATATAATATACAGACATTTGATGACACCGGTGTTAAAGTAGTCAAGGTTATATTACTAAAGCAGAGAGAGGAATCATGGCCACTCTGACATTCCATAATGAGGGCTCAAAATAGCCAAAAAAGAACCTGTTCATTGTTGGAATTTCAAAAACAAAATATCCTTATTTTAAGATCTTCCTAAAAACAACTTGCTTAGAGCCTTTTTACCAGCTGTTGAATTCTGACGAATAAAGTATAAAAATTAAATAAAGCTCCTGCTGTCCTACTGAGGCACAAAGTACTCTTTGTATCCAGGAGATTACAGAGGGATTTAATCTTAGGTATCACTTTTGATATGTAAATAATATGTATATTTTGTTTCTGAAAGTGTGGGAAAGAACCAGCATCAGCTAACATTGTTTTAGGAAGAAAATTCATTCAAATTTATGTAAAATGAGTAAAAATAAGAATAGTCTGATACTGTTTAGAGTATTTATCAGTTTTAAAAGTACAGAGTTTTCTTAGCTTCAACACTATTGACATTCTGGGCTGGAGAATTCTTTATTTTCAGGGGTTGTCGTGAACATTGTAGCATGTTTAGCAGCATCCCTGGCCTCTGCCCACTAGATGCCAGTAGCACATACACTTTTCCACCCTCAGCGGTGACAACCAAAAATACCTTCAAATGCTGCAGAATATTCCTTGGGGCAGAAAATCACCAGTTTAGAACCACTGCTTTAGCCAGTTCCAGCGAGTAAACACAAAATGACTAAAGTGAATTGCATTAAAACTCTGAAGTTTTAGAACAAATGAGTAGCCACAAGAATTGGAAAGACTTTAGATTATGAAGATGAAAGTTGCAATTAAGGTGTTCATATATCAATCATGTTATATAGTCCAGAGCAATATGGAAGATTTATTTTAAACTTTTTCTTGGTAAAAAGTAACAACATACTTACAAATTTTTCTGGTTAAACCTTGTCATCCTATAAATAGGGAAATCTTGTCACTTTCCCAAATTAAAGGTAACCGTTCAACAAATAATTGGGCACTTGAGGGGCTCAGTGAAGTATTCACCCACAGACTAGTTAACTAGGTTGTCTTTGAGGAGCTAGAATCAAGGTAGGTGTAGAAAAGATGAACCTAGAATATTAGCTCCCAAAGTAGACTTCCGGCATTTTTGTTGGCTGTACTTCAACACAGATGAAGTACTGCTGTAATTCCTACCAGCACTGCACCTCTGGAGCTTGCTGTCTTCACTTTGAGTTTCTGCCTTCTGTAGCCAACACTGCTAGACAAGAAATTGAAACCAAAAGATCCAAAAAGGGCCATAATATATTTAACTAACTTGGTTCTTGGCTAATATAAAAAGCAAACCTTCTGTGTAAAAGCACAATATTAGTATTAATACACTTGTTGAATAACTAGAAAACTGGTTACCAAGTTTAAAATGCATTTTTAAAGTATGGTACTGTTGTAAGAATCACATTTAGAAGTATAACAGCATAGTGTGTTTAATCAGTATCAGAATTTTTACATTTATTTTCTTATCATGGAAACTGAGAGTGAAAGGGTATCTTTGAAATCCTCTGACTATTCTTTACTGATTTTGCCTACTTCCACTGAGCTGCATGAACATGAGGAGCCATAGACACTTCTTGCAGGGATCTCAGTCTAAAGCAGTAATTCCAAACCTTAGTGTTTCTCTAGAGAAGTACATCAGAATCTCTGCAAAGAGCTATTTTGAAAAATGTCTTTAATATAATTTTATTTGGAAAAATGTAATGCCTTTTATTCTTAAAAATATAGAAATCTTTTAAAAATCTTAATCAGTGGGAAATTTGTGAGGAAGTTTTAAATGATCGTGTAATCTGGCAAATACATAATTAATTCACAGAGCACACATCTGGAGGTAACATGTAATATTGTTTATGCCTGAGTGGTATAATGTGTACTGCTGTTCCTAATACATAACAACCCAACAGAAAAAAAATGGGCAAAAGAGAAAAGAGGTAGTTAGCTACCAACAAATAAAATTAAAAATACATGTATATGGAAAGCCAATAAACAATAAGTTAATCATTTTTGTCATTAGGTTGGTAAAAATTTAAAAGATGCTATACAGTATTGATGAGTGTGTGAAACAGAAATCTTCATATATTAATGGTGGAAGGAGAAATTACCTTTTTGGAGAGTACATTTATCAGAATTTTAAGAATGTACTCAACAATTCCACTTTTGGGATTTTTCCTACAGAAATCTCACATAATTAGGTAAAAGCTATTCATTGCAGTGTTATACTTTTTTTATGTCCCTTCCCCTCTGAAGTGGAATGGAATGTCCTTCGCTAGGGAAATAGGAAACATACTAAAAGTTAATCCTGGTAATTCCATGTAGTAGTTAAAAGAATGAGATAAATTTATTTATACAAACATGAAAAGCTGTCCCCAAAATATTAAGTGAAAAAAAGACATAAAATAGCATAACTACTATAATCCCAGTTATATTTTTAAAATGAAAAATAAATCATATATATACCAAGAAAGGAATTTGGAATAAAATACAGACATGCCTTGGAGATACTGTGGATTTGGTTCCAGATCACCATAAAAAAAGGTGAGTCACATGAATTTTTTTTGTTTCCCAGGGCATATAAAAGTTATATTTACACTATACTATAGTCCAGAATGTACAATAGTATTGTGTCTAAAAAAAAACATACTTTAATTTTAAAATACTTTATTGTTAAAAATGCTAATGATTATCTGAGCTTTCAGCTAGTCATAATGTTTTTGTTAATCAGGATGGTGGTTGCTGAAGATTGAGGTGGCTATGGCAATTTCTTAAATTACATCAACGAGGTTTGCTGCATTAATTGACTCTTCCTTTCACAAAAGATAATCTCTGTAGCATATGATGCTGTTTGATAGTATTTTACCCATAGTAGAACTTCTTTCAAAATTAGAATCAATCCTCTCAAACCCTGCCACTGCTTTTTCAACTAAGTTTATGTAATATTCCAAATCTTTTGTTGTCATTTCAACAGTGGTCACAGCATCTTTACCAGGCATAGATTCCATCTCAAGAAACCACTTTCTATGTTCATCCATAAGAAGCAACTCTTCGTCTATTCAAGTTTGATCATGAGATTGCAGCCATTCAGTCACATCTTCAGGCTCCATTTCTAATTCTAGTTCTCTTGCTATTTCTACCACATCTGCAGTTACTTTCTTCACTGAAATCTTGAACCCCTCAAAGTTATCCGTGAAGGCTGGAATCAGCCTCTTCCAAACTTCTGTTCATGTTGATATTTTGACCTCCTCCCATGAATCATGAATATTCTTAATGGCATCTGTAATGGTGAATTTTTTCCAAAAGGTTTTCATTTTACTTTGCTCAGATCCATGAGAGGAACCACTACCTATGGCAGCTATCACCTTACAAAATGTATTTCTTAAGTAATAAGACTTGAAAGTCAAAATAACTAATGGATCACTTGGGCTGCAGAATAGATGTTGTGTTAGCCCACATGGAAACATCATTAATCTTCTTGTATATCTTCATGAGAGGTCTTGGTTGAGTACGGGGATTGTTAATGAGCAATAATATTTTGAAAGGAATCTTTTTTTCTGAGTTGTAGGTCTCAACTGTGGGCTTAAAATATTCAGTAACCCATGCTGTACACAGATGTGCTGTAATCCAGGCTTTGTTGTTCCATTAATAGAGCACAGACAGAGTAGATTTCATATAATTCTTAACGGCTTAAAGTAGCCGTTTCATATAATTCTTAACGGCTTAACAGTGAAAAGTAGCCCTTTTTATTTTCTTCACGAACTTTTCCTTTGCATTCACATCTTGACTAACTCTTTTGCATAAGAAGCCTGGTTTTCAGCCTGTCTTGGCTTTTGACATGCCTTCCTCACTAAGCTTAATCATTTCTAGCTTTTGATTTAAAGTAAGAAACAGAGCCAGGCATGGTGGCTCACACGTGTAATCCCAGAACTTTGCGAGGCCAAGGCTGGGGATCACTGAAGCCTAGGAGTTTGAGATCAGCCTGAGCAGCACAGTGAGATTCTATTTCTACAAAAAATAACAAAAATGTACCCAATGTGTTGTCGCATACCTGTCGTTTCAGCTACCTCGGAGGTTGAGGTGGGAGGATCCCTTGAGCCCAGGAGGTAGAGGCCACAGTGAGTCATGATTGCACCACTGCACTGTAGCCTGGGTCAGGGTGAGACCCTGTCTCAAAAAAATAAAAATAATTAATGTGAGAAACATGTGACTTTTCCTTTCACTTGAGCATTTAGAGGCCATTGTGGGGTTATTGATCGGCCCAATTCCCATATAGTTGTGTCTCAGGGACTAGAGAGGCCCAAGGAAAGAGAGAGAGACTGGAAATGTCTCTCCCGTTGGTGAAGCAGTCAGAGTATAGTTCATAAGTTCACCGTCTTATATGAGCGTGGTTCATGGCATTGCAAAACAATTCCAATAGTAACATCAAAGATCACTGATCACAGATCACTGTAACAGATATAATGAAAAAGTTTGAATATTGTAAGAATTACCAAAATGTGACACAGAGACACAAAGTGAATATGTACTATTGGAAAAATGGTGCCAATGGACTTGCTCAACGCAGGGTTGCCACCTTCAATTTGTAAAAAACATAATATCTGCAGAGCACAGTAAAGCAAAGTACAGTTAAACAAGGTATACCTGTATAAAACTGTGATTGCTTTATAAATATTGAATATGAAAAAGTTAAACATTTTAAGTGTACAATCTTCTGGAGTTGTAAACAATACTAACAAACATCTGGCAAAATGTTTTATTACTATGAATTTTCAGAAAGAACAGACATCAGTGACATTAAATAATGTATCTTATATAAGTAATCCAGATACAATTGAGTCTGGTTTCTGCTTTTGATAAGAAACCCTTTGTATAAACCTCAGTTAAGAAAAATGCAAAAAAATGAGGTATGCCTGTACACAACTGTTAGCTGTGTCCTTAGTGAATGGCAGCACGGGCAGCAGTGGGGTTGGGGGAAGGCAAGAGGAGCTAGTAAAGGGGAATAGTTGAAGATTTTTTTTTTTTTTTCTGAGATGGAGTCTTGCTCTGTTGCTCAGGCTGGAGTACAGTGGCGTGATCTCGGCTCACTGCAACCTCCACCTTCTGGGTTCAAGCAATTCTCCTGCCTCAGCCTACCAAGTAGCTGGGATTACAGGTGCCCACCACCATGCACAGCTAATTTTTTGTATCTTTGGTAGAGACAGGGTTTCACCATATTGGCCAGGCTGGTCTCAAATTGCTGACCTTGTGATCCACCCGCCTCGGCCTCCCAAAGTGCTGGATTACAGGCATGAGCCACTGCACCCAGCCAGACGGCTTCAGTTCTAAAAATGAAAAAGGGTAGGGTGAGAGGTAACACAGTTATATGTCACCTATCCAGAACCCTTGAGAAATACACATTTCAGGAGCCACTTACAGAATTATTAAAAATCAAATCTGTTGTTAGTCAATATATTTGAGAGCCTACTGTTTGTTCAGCACTAAGCAACAATATATTTTTAATTTGTTTTCACTTGGAGAGAAATTAATAAAATATTTTACGTCTTTTTTTTAATATAGAGCACTAAAAATAGTTTAACCCAGCCTCTTCCAACTGTTTTCACATCAGGGCATCAATAGCAAATGATTATATTTTCAAAGCACAATTGGGTAAGCCATTATTAGATAAACCAGTGAACCAACCAGGTTGTTCCCCCAGCAGAGGGGACCAGCCTGGGGACTTCAGCCCTACCCAGTCATCTGAGAATGCTAACCAGATCAGTTTCTGGACCCACCTATAACTGCACACCATAGGAAGTTCTCCTTTAACCTGTTGATTTGTTTACATTCATTAACAGTAGTTCCATACTACGCTGAAATAAAATGATATTCTCAGAGATACAGATTTTAACCCTAAACTAATCAGTCTCCTGATCCCTAGTCCAATATGTCCTTTCTTCTCAACTAGACTGCCTCAGCTTGGGTAAGTTCCTAGTTCCGACCAAAAGTTAGGGCCAGATTTTGATGTTAAAGACTACTTAGCTAAATTGAGTGGACCTTAATATATGGGAGCCAATATTGATATTTTTTGAGGGAAGACATATACTTTATGATTTATAATTTTAATCTGATACTTTAAACTGGGACAGACCAAAGATACAGTCACTTTTTTATCCCTCCCAGAGATATTGCATAAGTTAATTTTTATAGTGGATGTGGAATTTTCTAAACGTTACAATGAAATTTTTTTTAAAGAAAACGGAAGCAGATATAAATTTAAAATCCTTCCAAAAAATTAAAAATAAAATTTAACTTGAAAGAAACATATAAAATAAAACTCTCAGGAAAGAAATTTATAATGGAAGTCATGAGATCAGCAAGTAGAGAATAGCAGTGATACTGGTAAGAAGAGAAAGCAACATATACTACATATGAAGCAAGCCAAACTTGATAATGTAGTATATATGAGGGAATTAATAATTAAAGCTGGCCAATATTTCTCATTGGACTAGAATAAGAATAGGCTTATAGAATAAAGAATTTAAGATAGCAAGCAAAATTTTGGAAATAGAATTTGGTGTTAGGAATAGTGAATGTTAAAGTGACACAAAGCTTTGTGCCAAGTTATCTGGCAAGAAAAGGAGGCCAGAAATTTAGATTTGATGAGCAGATATAAAAATGATAATTAAAAGCAGAGAGAATGATGAGTAAAGAATAAAATGTCATATATGCCTGGAAACAAAGTAAGGTTTGTTTTCTCCTAAAATTACCCATCAGAAAGGAGAGTGCTGCCTTATATTCAAATCACTAACACAAGGTGAGATCTCAGTTACTTATTTTCACTTACTTGGAGAAGACATACTGGCCTGAAATAACCGTTGTATTTTGGATGCAAATTCAGGCTACCAGGTAGTATTAAAATTTGGTCAAATAAGATAAGACCTGAGAATTGACCCTTAAACTTTTAGCATTGTCTAGGTCATTGGTGATCTTGAAAGAGCAATTTATATGGAGTAATTAGGAAGAAAGACTTCTGAGAATAGGTTAAGTAAAGAACCAGAAGAAAGGAAGAGAAGGGAGACACATAGAAAACTCATGAAGAATTTTGTTACAACACTGTGCCAAGAAATGGGTAATAGAGGAGTATAAGGTCCAGGTACAGGTTCGTTTATTTGGTTTTTGGGGGGTTTTTTGGTTTTTGTTTTTGTTTTTTGAAACAGAGTCTCGCTCTATCGCCCAGACTGCAGTGCAATGGTGCGACATCGGCTCATCCGCCTCCCGGGTTCAAGCAATTATCCTGCATCAGCCTCCTGAGTAGCTGGGATTACAGGCGCCTGCCACCATGCCTGGCTAATTTTTGTGTTTTTAGTAGAGACGGGGTTTTGCCATGTTGGCCAGGCTGGTCTCGAACTCCTGACCTCAGGTGATCCACCCTCAGCCTCCCAAAGTGCCGGGATTATAGGCGTGAACCACCATACCTGGACATTAATTATATTTTCATAAAATATGAAATCTCAGCTCATTCTATTGGAATTATAGATTTAGCTCATGCAATTTATGGGAAATGTATGCCATAAAATCCAATTGGCAAAGCCATTTCTCACTGTCAAACAGTCAACTCAAATTGACTTTTTGTCAGAAAAAGTTAGACTTTATATTTTGCTTGGTTTTCCAGAGACTATACCCTAGGGCCATATACCTTAATAAGATCTGAAATAGATTGGAGAGATAATATCTTTATCTTGTAAAGTGGGAGAAAATCAAGTCACTTTTAGAAAAGAGCTCATCTGGAGGTTGGGATCTGGAAATCAATTTTCTTTTTTTCTTTTTTATTTTTAGAGACAAGCTCTTGCTCTGTCACCTGGGCTGGAGTGCAGTGCTGCAACCATGGCTCACTGCAGCCTGCACCTCCTGAGCTCAAGGAGTCCTCACACCTCACCCTCCTGAGTAACTGAGACTACAGTTATGCAACACCACACCTGGCTAATTTTCGTAATTTCGTAGAGACAGGATCTCACTTTGTTGCCCAGGCTGGTCTCAAACTCCTGGGCTCAGGCAGTTTTTCCCCCTCGACCTCCCAAAGTTCTGAGATTACAGGCATGAGCCACCTCGCCCAGCCTGGAAATCAGTTTTCTTAAAGCTATACACACCTGGCCGGGCACGGTGGCTCAAGCCTGTAATCCCAGCACTTTGGGAGGCCGAGACAGGCGGATAATTAGGTCAGGAGATCGAGACCATCCTGGCTAACACGGTGAAACCCCGTCTCTACTAAAAAAATACAAAAAACTAGCTGGGCGTGGTGGCAGGCACCTGTAGTCCCAGCTACTCGGGAGGCTGAGGCAGGAGAATGGCGTAAACCCAGGAGGCGGAGCTTGCAGTGAGCTGAGATCCGGCCACTGCACTCCAGCCTGGGTGACAGAGCCAGACTCCATCAAAAAAAAAGAAAAGCTATACACACCTATCTACACCATAGAGAGTCTTAGATGACTCCAGGGGTAAATGTATGAATACCTGTGCTCTAGGACACATGGATGATTCCCAAAGTGGCACTGATAATGATGAAGATATTGGTGTCAAATTGAGTCATGAGATGTGAGAATGAAGGTGGGGGAGGAGTCATTTTTTCTTAATATTTTATACAATATTATTTTAAACATATGTTCAATTAACTTCTCTAATAGATACTTAATTATTTCATTTATCTTCTTAGGATTGTATACATTCAAAATGTCAGCTCCCCCAAAAAAGTGGTATAGTCTCATTAGGAAAAAGGAAGGATGGCCTTATTTTTGGCATAGATAGTATCATACTGTCACACTTGACTGTGTGTGAATCCATACTTTTCCCAAGATTAAGATCTTTAGGCCAGGAGTGGTGGTTCATTCCTGTAATCCCAGCATTTTGAGAGCCTGAGGTGGGTGGATCACTTTGAGGCCAGGAGTTCAAGACCAGCCTGGCCAATATGGTGAAACCCCATCTCTACTAAAAATGCAAAAATAAGCCAGGTGTGGTGGCCCACATCTGTAATTCCAGCTACTCAGGAGGCAGAGGTTGCAGTGAGCCGAGATTGCACCACTGCACTCCAGCCTGGGTGACAAAGCGAGACTCCATCTCAAAAAATAATAAAAATTTTAAAAAAGAAAATATAAATCATATTAGGCAAGTGTTATAAATGAAAAGAAAGTAAAAAGTCAGCTTTAAATGATTTCTTATGAGGTGTTTTGTTTGTTTTAATGGAAGAGTATAATTTTGTTTCTTTGGAAATAGTCCTAAATATTGACGAATACCTTTTGGAAGGTAAGAATATCATGGAATACTTTCTATAGAACATTAGTTCACATATTCTGTTTCCTGCCTATCTCCACACCACTGAGCAACAGTGATTGTTCCCAGTGCAAACACACATTCTCACTCAGCATCAGCACTACGTAACAGTGAAGTAGGGTTTTTTTGTAGAGAACATGTAGAAATTTGGAGAAAGGATTCATCAAGTATTGACAAAGACAGAAACTTAGTACTGCTAAGGAAATTTATGTTTTAGTCACTTAATATGATACAAATAACTTGTTTTAAATCTGGTTAACTACTGCATTATAATTTATTATATTATATTCACAGGGCTTCATTATTTCAAAAATGTTGTGCTAGTGGGATCTCTACAGGATCGCTATGTTCCTTATCACTCTGCCCGCATTGAAATGTGTAAAACAGCTTTAAAGGACAAACAGTCAGGTAATGGAATAAAAGTATTTCAAAGAGTTATAGATATTAATGAGCTCTTTCTGAAGCTTTTCTTATCTGTCACTTTCTCTCTTATCTGTCACTCTTCTCTTTCCTGTTACTTCCTTTCCACCCACTTATATTAACAGCTATCCTTCTTCCATTTTTCTTCCTTTCTTCTCACCTGCCACGTGAACTGCCTTTACCAATGAAGTAGTTCTTTCATCTAATTACAAATGCCTCTCCATTTTGCTGCCTCAGACGCAGTTCATACTTTGATTTCCTCTGAATTATTGGGACTGACAATTGCGGTCATCCTTGTCCCATGTTCTGCTATACCTCACTTTTACACAAAGGTGGCAGCAAGGATTTGCCCCTCTTTACTGATAGTAAATGATAAAGACTTTATTTATTTGTTCTTTTGCTATTTGTGAATAACAAAATAAATTTAAATTATAGCCATTTGGAGCCAGAAGGAAACTTGAGTCCTGTTTGCTCATTTTATAACTAAAGCCCAGAGATACTAAGTGGCTTAGCCAAAGTCAGTTAGTTAATTACAGACTTGGGTCAAGAACCTGGTCTCCAGCTGGGTGTGGTGGCTTCCGCCTGTAATCCCAGCATTTTGGGAGGCTGAAGCAGGCAGATCACCTGAGATCAGGAGTTTGAGACCAGCCTGGCCAACATGGTGAAACCCCATCTCTACTAAAAATACAAAAACTAGCCGGGCATGGTGGCGAGTACCTGTAATCCCAGCTACTTGGGAGGCTGAGGCTGGAGAATAGCTTGAACCCAGGAAGTGGAGGTTGCAGTGAGCTGAGATCGCGCCATTGCACTGAAGCCTGGGAGACAAGAACAAAACTCTGTCTCAAAAAAAAAAAAAACCTGATCTCCTACCTCTCATTATTGCCTCAAATCCGTTTTTGGAATGAGGCTGATTTTAAACTCTTAATCCTTTATTTTTCTACATTGTGACGGTGAACAGCTCCTTAAGGCAAGAACTCTCTTAAGCACATTTTTATTGGCAGTGCCTAACATGGTGCCTGGTACATGGTAAGTACTCCTTTATTGTACATTTGTGACATCAAAATAACCTTTTCTTAACTTCTGTTCTAGCAAAGGCTAGAGTCCACCTAAGGAAAAAATTCAGAAGAAGTTTAACCTTCAGATGAGTAGCTGAAACTAGATAAATGTCCCTTATTTTAACAGTAAGGTTCTGTGACATTGGGGGACAGGGGAAATCAAATGATGAAGATATGTTTAGACCTCTTCCTGTATTAACATATTTTTTAAATAGCATGGAACCACAAATCCAACCTGACTCATAATGAAAACTAAGAGGAGAGGTGGGAGTAAAAAGTTTTTGATGAGTATGTATTGAGTCAGTCTTTCTCTTAAACACCTCTCTTCTCTGTATCTGATTGTGCTTCTGTATACTTTTCCCTTCTTGTCATTCCTCAGGCAGCATCCTACCTGTCCTCTGAAATTTAATATTTACCTCTCTAAAGCTCACAGGTTCCATGGACACTGTTAGTACTCATTTACTAATATACAGTAGTGCATAAGCATTATGTTTTGCCCCTTAGAAGGCAGTTTATACATTTATGTGGATGTATTCTCATCTTTATCTTTTATGTGCTTAGTATGTATGACCTCAGTAAATCCATTGTAAGAATTAGCAAAACGTAGTTTGGGCGCAGTGGCTCATGCCTGTAATCCCAGCACTTTGGGAGGCTGAGGCAGGAGGCTCACCTGAGTCCAGGAGTCTGAGAGTAGCCTAGGCAACATAGCAAGACCCCATGTCTACCAAAAATAAAACATTAGCTAGGCTAATTTAAACGGTGGTGCATGCCTTTGTGGTCCCAGCTACTCAGGAGGGTTAAGATGTAAGGATCACTTGAGCCTGTGCTGTGGAGGCTGCAGTGAGTTGTGATCACGCCACTGCACTCCAGCCTGGGTAATAGAGTGACACCCTGTCTCAAAACAAAAAAAAAAAAGAATTAACCAAAAATAAGGAGAGAGGAGCACAAGTACTAAATAAACCCGCAGACCAAACAAAAGATCCTGTTTGTTATTTGAGCCAAGCTCACATGGTTCATCTGACTATAGGAGGTTGCTATTCTTTCGTAAAATAATTTGGAAGTTTTGACTGCCACAGAAACATTTTTAAAGTATTTGCTGTAGACCAAGTTTATAATTTTGCCTTATCAAAATGTCTCATCATGGCTAGCTTATTTTCATAATTGTTTAATGAGTTATAAGTGACTTAATGTTAAAGAAAATTATTTCTTTGTTATAGGCATTGCTTTGAGTTAAAAATACCAAATTTCGGCTGGGCGCGGTAGCTCATGCCTGTAATCCCAGCACTTTGGGAGGCTGAGGCGGGCATATTGCCTGAGGTCAGGAGTTCAAGACCAGCCTGACCAACATGGTGAAACCCTGACTCTATTAAAGATACAAAAATTGACCAGGTGTGGTGGTACATGCCTGTAATCCCAGCTACTGAGGAGGCTGAGACAGGAGAATCGCTTGAACCTGGGAGGCAGAGGTTACAGTGAGCCGAGACCACGCCGTTGCACTCCAGCCTGGGCAACAAGAGCGAAACTCCGTCTCAAAAAAAAAAAAAAAATTCAAATTTCAAGAATAATGTGTAATAAATTTGTTATTTCCACTTGACTAGATAATGTGATTACTTATATTTTCTATAAACAGTCCCAAAAATGATAGTTGAAGGAAAATTAAACCTTTTTAAAAACAGCCATTTTTCTGCTTTATATGGAAATAATGTAACTAAATTTTATAACTTATCTAAAAATTGGCATAGGTTTTTTTTTTTTTTCAGTTACTCATGTGAACTAATTTTCCTTTTTTCTGTTGGTTCCACAGGACAGATCTATTCTGAAATGATCCACAATTTGCTTCGCCCAGTTCTGCAAAGCAAGGACTGTAATTTGGTTCGCTACAATGTCATCAATGCATTGCCTAATACAGCTGATTCACTCATTGGGAGAGCTGCACATATAGCTGTTCTTGATTCGGAAATATTTTTAGAGAAATTCTTTCTGGTTGCTGCCCTCAAATATTTCCAATAGCATAAAAGCATTGTTAGCGACTGGACAATTACCTCATTCAACAATGTTTCAAATAATGTATTATATTAAAATGTAGATGCTGATAAGTTCTAAGAAATATTTATACCTTTTTATATGGAAGATAATTTATATCATCCATGTTTAGTGCTTTTTAAACATCAACTTTACTTTCTAGGTAATGTGGCTGTGCAATATTTTTTAATTTTATCTTTTTACTTTTCTATTACTTTTTCATATATTTTGCTACCTAAGTATTTCAGTGAAACTTTAAGCCCATACCTATGTCTGATTGTTTATCGGCTTTCCACAATTCTTACATCAGACTACATTATATTAGAGACCATTATTGCTAGAATAGCGTGAGATTTAAAATTTTCTAATACTGGGGGTGTTATTTAGTTAATTATAAATTTTACTTTTCACATATTACTGTGTTTTAACTGGAAATAAAATTATGGCTGCTACAATATATTTTTTGAAATCAACTTCTGTAGTTCTAAAATACACTGTTATCATACAATCAAACCAAGTAGTTCATATATGACAGTGTCATAAAAGTTTTCTATAAAGTCATTACTGTTGCTTAAACATACGTCATGCCTATTAAAATATATTTTCTACTGGTGATTTCAACATTATTTCTCATACTGACTTTTATTACTGGAAATTTTCCTGTTCATGTTGGCAGCAGATAAAGATCTTTGAATGTTTGAATGCCCTCTGCCTTGATTTGGTTGGAATTTTTGCTAAATTGGTAATGTTGCTTGAACTTTATGACTACATTTTCTTTTAACTTTTTTCATGGACTTCCTTATATGTACATAATAATTAAATGTTGAAATTTATGAAATACTTTTATGAATTTAGATAATTTTTAAATATTGTTAAAATTTATTGAACTAAAAAGTAATGTAAATAAAATAATTCATGTTAAAAATGGAACAAAATAATTAACTTTACATGTTTGGTGATACAGATGCAAATGTTTTTGATATATGGCGATGTTGAGTCTTTTGACTTCACTAAAGGTGCTGAATAGCATTAAATTCACTATTTTCCTTTTCTGTTTTACTTGTGAAAATAAAAATGCACTAAGGTTGGGTATAAGTTCTGTTTGCACTCACTAACTGTGACAGACAGAGGTTTTTGTAAGTATTTATTGTACAATTGATGCATGTTTATTTTTAGCATTGTGTTATTGCCTCTGGTGTTAATAAATGAACAAATGGCTATCTGGAGGAACAGCTACAACACTTGTAATCCTTTGCTTATTCTCAGAATACTAGAGGTATATATATTTTATTTATAAGATAGACCAGCCTAATTGTATAACTTAGAGCCTTTGTATATTTATAATTTACACATTTTGTATATATTAAGTATTATAGTTAAAATAATTTTGATTGCTATTGATAATTATTTACTTTTTAGAAAGTACTCAAAATTTTCATAAACTAATATCCCAAGTGCATTGTAACTAGAAAATATAAATATATTAATTAGCCACCACATATTTTTGCCAAGCACATTTTTTATATTCCTATATCTTGGCTCTGAGTTTGAAATGTGCATATTCTAAGTTTGGATAATTTTCAGGTTTATCAAATGACTCGTTCTTAATCATATAAATAGTATTCATAGTGGAGATTGCTCTTACCATAGTTGGTTGATTAGTTTTTGGTTATTTTAGTACAGTTTTAAAAGCACATTTGTGTTCATGGTTTAAAATCTAACAAATTTAACTTACTTGATTTATCTGGGAAACCATCACACACTATTCACTTCCAAATTCAGATTGTGGGAGATGGGGTGCAGTTCTAGGGGAGAGAGGAAACAATTATCTGAAATGGTATTACTTAATCTTACTTAAGAGAATCAATCTCACTGAAGTATACCAGTAGGAGTTCTTGGTTGCAAACAACAAAAAAAATTATAATCAACCTGAGCAGAAAAATAATTTATTGGAAGAGGATCAGGTAGCACAGAATTGATGGAAGGGCTGGAGAACCAGGTTTGGAAAACAAATAGAAGCCAAAGGAAAGTGGATGACCAAAATCATAGCCAAGTTCTGATGACCTCAAAAAGACCTAAACGACTGTATTCGCTAACCAGGATGACCCTGAAAACTGGATTTCAAGTACTTGTTTTATCACTTCAGATTCAAAGCGTAGTAGAATGTCCAACTGACCAAGTTTAAGTCTTCTGCCAGTGCTTGGGCTGTCAGGCATCAAAGACAGCAGGTGTATCTGACCTCGTTAGTTTCCACAGTAGAAAATAGGACCCTTGATTCTACCAAGGTTAACCAAACATATGAAATTGGTTTGATGACAGCACCAAATATAAACACATCAGGTGTAATGTAGTCCATCTTTTTTCTTCCCAACATGTGCAAGCATAATTCTCTCTCCATATGTACACATTGAAAATGCATCTTTCTGACATAGTACTACTATCGCTCATCCAGTTTTAAGTCCAGGACCTCAGTGTGATGTTTTCTGATTCTGTAATAATCTCATCTCAATAGTTTGCAACTCATAAACAAAATTGTGACCTAACCCCCACCCCAATACATAATTACAGTATGATAAGATAGGAAAGAACCTGGGTGTGGTGGCTTATGACTGTAATCCCAGCACTTTGGGAGGCTAAGGTGAGAGGATCGCTTGAGCTAAGAATTTAAGACCAGCCTGAGCAACATAACAAGACCCTATCTCTACAAAATAATTTAACTGAGCCTGGTGGCATACACCTGTAGTCCCAGCTACTTGGAAGACTGAGGTGGGAGGATCACTTGAGTCCAGGAGTTGCAGGCTGCAGTGAGTTACTGCACTACAGCCTGGGCGACAGGGAGACCCCCAACTCAAATATATATATATACATATGAAATAAAATTTTGTAGACATGCATGAGCCAGTGAGGAAGAAAATAAAATAGAGCAGTGCTTTGCAAGTGTCCATGGTGAGAATTACCTGGGCTACTTTAAAAGTACACATTCCAGGACCTTATTACAGACCAACTGAATCAAAATGTTCAGGATAGTATAAAAGCAGCATCACGTTTTATGTCCCAAATTTCTCTAATAACACGTCGCAAATACAGTACTCAGTCCTGTCAGTGGTCGTGAATCTGGATGGTTATGACTTCTCACCACTGCCGACTATTTTCTGTTTTCTTTGTGTTCAACCAGCACCTCTGCTGATCAGATTTATGTATCCAGTGGATGACAGAGGCTCTGAGGTGTGGGTGGTCTTGCCTATATATGGTTGTAATCGTCTTATATGTAACTTTTACCATTCAGCATGGTATTTTTTAAAATAAAATATAAAACCATGGTATTGCGAGGAGGTACTCCAGGAGACCCCCTGACTTCTGGTTATGCTCTTCTCCCTACTCTCTTTTCTCCATGGTATCAGGGACAATCACTCCAGCTAGCATCATCACCACTTTCTCTAACCTTACCTAGAGGAATGAAGTCAAAATGGCTGAGTGGCAATTCCAGCTGGGCACAAAAATTGCTATACCAACAGAACCTGGATTCACAGAGATGGCTGGCAAGAGCAGTGAAGGGTCTAAGATTTTATCCTACTTGCAAGGTTACAGGCTCGGTTGCTGCAGTTTCGTGGATGCTGACAGGATACTCCTGGGCAAAAGACAAAACAGCCTTATTACAGCAAAATAGAAGCCAGAGTGTCCGCATATTTGCATCAGTTCCTGTAGCCCAGTTCCCACAGTGTGATGCAGAGGGCCAGATGACGTCTGTGCACATGGGGGGTTGCATTACAGGAGAAGAATCCAAGATCAAGAATCAAGCAGTTTTTGAACAAACAAACAAGCTAGTCTCTCTCCCCCACGTAGCAGCAGTTAAATGGTAGTAATGCCGTGACTGCCTTGACCTACTTAGGTGCCTATATGACTAGCTACAGAAACTGCTTAGTATCAGGAGACGGCTAAGACTTGCGGTCTGGCACACTCAGTAATAATATATATGCATGTTCAGGGGCCATGGGAGCTTGTCTCTTCTCTCCCACAATGGAAAGCAAAATATATCAGTGAGTCAAACGCAATAGCAAGAAGTCAGCCCCTTTTCTACTCTTTGATCTCTGTCATTCTGTCAACAGAAGAGATATCACCAAATACTGTTAACTCATTTGGAAAATATGACAAATCCTTTAGGGCAGTATCCCAAAGTGTATTTTCTTACCTGGTTCCAAAACAACCTTCAGTAAGGTTGTCCTTCATTTCATAAAATTGGTTGCTTTTGGATGATGGAATACATAAGACTGTGAATCCTGCAGGCATTAGTCCCCTGCTTTACATCTTTCACGGGAAAATGAGTTCTTTGGTAAGAAGCAATGTTGTGTAGGATATTGTATTAAACATGGAGTAGTGTGTTAAGGTATTCAGTAAGTCCACAGGTGGAGTATATAACAAGCATAAATCAGAGAAAGCAATCTAAATGCAGAATAATTGTCTGTTCCTGTAAGAACAAATTGCTACCTCCTTCATAACAGTAGGATTTCATTGTAATCAGACCTGCCACCCAGGCCACACAAAAGTATATCAGGGGATCAAGTTGGTCACTGCAGTTGGTAAGTAGTGGTAGTAGCCAATCAGTCATGACAGAAGAAAGACGGTGTTAAAAGTACATGTATGTCTCTATTCTTGCCACCATGGCTACCTTGTTACTGAGTCCACAGCTGTTGTGGGGGAAGGAGGCTGAGTGATGTCCACAGAATGGGTCACTATTGCAGCCCCTGTGTAATCCCCTTTTGAGAGCAGGCTGGACCTAATAATAGGATACAGTAGAAGTGGTGGGATATCACTACCGAGATGAGATTACAGAAGGTCAGAGCATCCATTTTGAGGGGTCTTTCTTGCTCTTTAGTTCATTTGTCCTGTGGAAAGCCAGCTGCCATGTTGCAAGATAGCCTTTGGAGAAGCCCACTTAACAAATAACTGAGAAAGTTTCCAGTCCAAAGTCCACAAGGAACCAAATCTTGCCAATAATCATGTGAACGAGCTTGGAAGCAGATCCTCCCTTAGTTGTATATTTATATGAGACTGGGACTCCAGCCAACAGCTTGGCTGCAACCTCATTTAGGACCCGGAACCACAGTCACTCTGGCTTCTAGATTCCTGATCCACAAAAACTGTCAGAGAATAACTGTTTATTGTTTTAAGCCAATAAATTTTGGGATAATTCGTGAGGCAGCAATAGATAACTAATATAATAATCTTGGTCTGATTAACAGCCCTTCTGCAATGGGAGCCTTTTTTTTTTTTTTTAACATTCAACAGAACCCAAATGTTTTCATACTCTGGGGCTACTTTGAGAGGCCCTATTCTAAAGACCTAGTCCAAAACTTTTACATTCCCAGTTCCTAGCCACTTGACAAACCAGTCACTGCCTATGAAATGATGTAAATTTTTATCTCAAGCCGTATCTCTTTTTAGGCAAAGCATACAAGATAAGCTAAATTCTGGCCAGGTGCGGTGGCTCACACTGTAATCCCAGCACTTTGGGAAGCTGAGAGGGGTGGATCCCTTGAGGTCAGGAGTTCGAAACCAGCCTGGTCAACATGGCGAAATCCCGTCTCTACTAAAAATAGAAAAATCAGCCAGGTGTGGTGACGCGGGTGACGGGGGCCTGTAAAAACATAAAATAAATAACCTAAGTTATGCATGCCGGAAAGAATTTTTTTTTCCCTCTGCTGTTCCTTCAGGGCTTCTGTTAAGTGGGACTCTAAATATGAAAAGTAGTCCGTTGCCAGCTGGGCCAGTTTATTGAGCAAAGCCATCACCCAACTTTGAATTTTTCCCTCAGTCAACTAGCCACGAGGAATTCATCATTAAACTGTAGTTATAAGCTAAAGGTCAAAAGCATGACCTTAGAACTGTGAGCTCCCTACAAATGAAAACTGTTTCGGTTTTGACTCTGGCCCAGTTCTGTGTATCTCACTTTCTCTCTCTTTCCTTTTTGTTTTTTTGAGATGGGAGTCCTGCTGTCTCCAGGGCTGGCCTGCGGGACTGGAGTGCAGTGGCACATTCTCTGCTCACCGCAATCTCCGCCTTCCGGGTTCAAGCGATTCTTCTACCTCAGCCTCCCGAGTGGGTGGGATTACAGGCATGCGCCACCATGCCCTGTTAATTTTTGTATTTTTAGTAGAGACGGGGTTTTGCCTTGTTGGCCAGACTGGTCTCGAACTTCTGACCTCAGGTAATGCACCCGCCTAGGCCTCCAAAAGTGATCAGATTACAGGAGTGAGCCACCATGCCCGGCCCACTTTCTCTTCGTGAAAGGATCTCCTTATCTAGGAGAACCAGATAATTCTCAGTTCATGATGCGAAACTTCGATCGCATAGCCACTTGATGTCACATGGTCAGACACTACCAAGGCCCAATAGCTAGCCAGAAACTTTTTTTAAAAAAGAAAAGACACAATTCCAGAATTCTGGGGGCCTTCACTACGATTCTGTAAAGATTTCCACGAGTTGCACAAAGCATCCAGGTCTGCCACATCCCACTCAACACTGTTAGAGCTGTTAGGATGTAAGGGTCAAGTGGCAGAGCTCCTTGCACTGGATCCTGGCCCGGATGGAGAGCCTTCTCTTGCTCTGCACCTCATTCAAAAATGTCGCCTTTCATATCATCTGGTTAGTCGGCCAGAATGGCCGAACTAGGAGCTGACTGAACAAAGATTTAAAACACAAAACAGGGAGAATTAGGTAAAAGAAGCATTTTACATGAGTGAGAGAGTAAAAGGCGCTCAATCTTTGTAAACTATAAAAGGGATCTTCCACAGGACCTTTCGGCTTAGACTGACAGGCATGAACGTAATTATTCCCTCTTCTAACTTCAGCAAGGATTTGGCGTTTTAACACGGGGTTCAAGGTAGCTTGAGTCCTTCTTGGCGAAAGAGCCTAGGAATGACTCTTAACTCCTTTTCTAAAGCCGGCCACGGAGCGCCCGCCCCCCGCAGGAAGCCTCCGGATCCTGCCGCCTGCTCCTCCCCCTACTGCTTTGCGCCTGCGCGGAGGCTCAGGGAGTCGGCGCCATGACCGTATCAAGGCTTCCCGGGTTGCTTAGCCGGGTCTCGGCCACGGCGTGGAGAGTGGCAAGTAAGCACCTGGCCTCGGGGCCAAGGTCGCGGGAGGGGTCGTGAAGGCCCAGGCGCGGAGAGAGGAGCCTCCAGCGGAGGAAGCCGCATGTGTCCCGGACGTTCGGTGGCGCCAAGCGCTGCCCAGCTTCTCCCGCCCAGACGCCCACCCCGTGGCCTGGGCAGGTCCTTGCAGCGCCTCGGGTCTCGGGTGGGACTAGAGCGAGAAGATCGCTAAGGCCCTTCCCCCCGCCCGGACGTCTGCTTCCTGCCGGGCACGCGGTGGCCCAGCAGGACCACAGACGTTCCGGGTCTTTTCCTGTGGGAGCTCGCAGGGCACACCGCACTTGATGTCCCTGAGAAAAATGGAAAAGAAGGCCCTTTGGGAATGGGAGTCACTGATTTACTTATTCATTATTTACTGATTTACTGATTCATTATTTACAGGAATCCGCGCGCCTGGTCCAGGATTTGTGGCAGTTTACAGTTTATCTTTTAAAAACGGGGAAAAGTGCAGAAGTGAGCCAAAGGCAAATAAGTATAACGTAAATTAGATGAAGCCAGGAATTGTTCGTACAGAAAAAGCATTCATGCTTTCAGTAAAACCAACATTTTTAAACCCATTGTGGTTGGAAATATTTCTCAAGGTGATTCAGTTAGCAGCCCAGACTATGCAAAACACAGTTTTAACTTGTGACACCTGGAGAAGTTACATAAGTTGAAAACAATAATTATTGCCCTCATAATAAATGGCTCCGGATTTCTATGCAACTTGTTTTCCTTTGTGCAATCATTTTCCCCAAATACAAACATTTTACATAATTGTATAAGTTTTAAATAGTCCAGAAATGAGTAATACAGAAAGTGAAAGTCCCACATTATCCAAACCTCAAGGTAATAAAGTTAAAATTTTGTAGGGTTCATTGAACATCTCCCTTTAACTAGTTTTAAACAATTATGAAGTATTCCATACATATATATACACACACACATATATATATATGTATGTAGCACACATGTAAGCTATAAAGCACAACCAGCATCTATGAACTCATCCCCCAATTTAAGAAATAGTCTCCATTGCCAAGGAGGTCTCTCTGTGCTGCTTCCTGATATACCTGCGCAATGGTGTTTTAAATCTTCGTAGAAATGGTTTCATATAGTTGATTTTTTTTTCAGCTAACGCTGTGTTTTGTGATTGATCCACATTGATGTATGAGGTTGTAGTTATTCATTCAACTGTGTGAACCTATGATACATTTTCCAATGCCCTTCTCAAAGGACATTTGAGTAATTCTAGAAACACCAGGATTGGCTGCTACACATTCTTGTGTACCTTACTTGTGCATTAGTGGAAGGAGTGGAATTCCTGGAGTATGGTGTAGGTCTTTTCAATTTTACAATATGCCAAGGTGTAACGGCATTTTCTAATTCTATAGCAATTTTCACTTCTACCAGCAGTGTATTAGAGTTTGTGTTGTTCCACAAACTTGCCAAAACTTAATTTTGTCTAATTTTTTTATTTTTGGGTGCCTACAGGGTGATGAAATGACACCTCGTTGTGATTTTGCTTTTCTCTGATTAAAGAAGTAAAACATCTTTTCAAATATCAACTTTGTGAAACACCTTTTTCTCTTTTCTTTTTTTTTTTTGAGACGGAGTTTCGCCCTTGTTGCCCAGGCTGGAGTGCAACGGCAAGATTTCAGCTCACTGCAACATCTGCTTCCTGAGTTCAAACGATTCTCCTGCCTCAGCCTCCCAAGTAGCAAATATTACAGGCGCCTGCCACCACACCCAGCTAATTTTTTGTATTTTGGGTAGAGACAGGGTTTTGCCATGACCACAGGTGATCTACCCACCTTGGCCTACCAAAGTGCTGGGATTACAGGCATGAGCCGCCGCGCCTGGCCTTTTTTCTTAACAGATTCATATTTGTGTGCTAAACCTTTTTTAGTTATGTAGGTGTCAAATATCTCAATTTGTGGTTTGTTTCTGTCACTACTAGGCAGAATAGAATAATGAGTCTGCATATACAATCATGCAGATTCGATATAAAAGGTATCTTTTAATAAACGTTTATAATTTTATCTGTAAAATTTTGTCTTGATCCTTTTGTTTATTGTTACTACCTTATGGTCTTGTCTAAGAAACCCTTTTGTACTCTAAAGTCATATACATACCTATATTTTCTTCTTTTTTTTTTTTTTTTTGAGGCGGAGTTTCACTCTGCCGCCCGGACTGGAGTGCAGTGGCCGGATCTCAGCTTACTGCAAGCTCCGCCTCCCGGGTTTAGGCCATTCTGCCTCAGCCTCCCGAGTAGCTGGGACTACAGGCGCTCGCCACCTCGCCCGGCTAGTTTTTGTATTTTTAGTAGAGACGGGGTTTCACCGTGTTAGCCAGGACGGTCTCGATCTCCTGACCTCGTGATCCGCCTGTCTCGGCCTCCCAAAGTGCTGGGATTACAGGCTTGAGCCACCGCGCCCGGCCTATTTTCTTCTTAAAAGTTTGTAGTTTTGCTTTTCACATTTAAGCCTTTATTCTACCAGGAATTGATTTTTGTGTATGGTGTGAGGCAGGAAACCATTTTTCATTTTTTTCATGTCAAACACTTGTCCCAGATTCATGTATTTATAGGACCTTTCCCTTAGTGATATAATGTCAGCCATCATAAATCAAGTTTACTTATACATATATGCATACGTTTATTTATTGGCTCTTTTTTCAGTCCCATTGGCCTATTTGTCTATTCCTGTGCTGATACTGTCTTGATAACTATAACCATAACTTTGTAATAAATCTTATTATTTTCTGACTATTGTTTATGTATAGAAACCTGATGCTTAATGATTTTGTATCTAAATTACCTTATTAATTTAAGTAATTTACTTTGCAGATTTTGGGAACTTTGCCGCGTAGACATTCATATCATCTGCAAATGGTGACGGTCTAGTTTCTCCCTGTCTAATCCTTCTTTTTGAGAAGGGGTCTTGCTCTGTCACCCAGGCTGGAGTGCAGTGGCGCAGTCTCTGCTCACTGCAACCTCCACCTCCCGGAATCAAGTGATTCTCCTGCCTCAGCCTCCCGAGTAGCTGGGATTACTGGTGTGCACCACCATGCCTGGCTAATTTTTATATTTTTTATAGAGATGAGGTTTTGCCATGTTAGCCAAGTGATCCACCCACCTCGGCCTCTCAAAGTGCTGGGATTACAGGCGTGAGCCACCGTGCCCCCTGTCCTCCCTGTCTTAATCCTTATATCTTTTTCTTTTGTTTTTCTTTCCTTGCTCAGATTTCCAGCACCATGTTGATTAGAAGTGATGACAGCAAACATACTTATCTTGTTTATGATTATAAAGGGAATGCATTTGTATTTTATCATTAAGGTGTGATATTGCAGTCATTTAGATAAAACTACTTTTTTTGTTTAAGTCACCATCTCCTAATAACTCTTAAGGCATGTTTTATAAATGAATCTTCAGGGAACAGTTCTAGCTATCTCCCAAATAACTCTGTTCTTTTAAAAAACAATCACCTTCTTATTTTTTTGTTAGAACTCCACCTCCCGGGTTCTAGCAGTTCTCCTGCCTCAGCCTCCTAGCTGGGATTACAGGTGCTCACCACCACGTCTGGCTAATTTTTGTGTTTTTAGTAGAGACGAGGTTTCACCATGTTGGCCAGGCTGGAACACTTTCAGTCTTTTCAGAGTACCAACCTTTGTTTATTGTTGATCTTCTTTGTTGTAAGTTATGCAAAGGATATTTATTGTACAACATGGTGACTATAGTTAATATCAATGTATACTTGAAAATTGTTGGCCAGGCGCGGTGGCTCAAGCCTGTAATCCCAGCACTTTGGGAGGCCGAGACGGGTGGATCACGAGGTCAGGAGATCGAGACCATCCTGGCTAACACGGTGAAACCCCGTCTCTACTAAAAATACAAAAACTAGCCGGGCGAGGTGGCGGGCGCCTGTAGTCCCAGCTACTCGGGAGGCTGAGGCAGGAGAATGGCCTAAACCTGGGAGGCGGAGCTTGCAGTGAGCTGAGATCCGGCCACTGCACTCCAGTCCGGGCGACAGAGTGAGACTCCGCCTCAAAAAAAAAAAAATTGTTGAGAGTAGATTTTAAATTTTCTCATCACAAATAATTGATAGGTATGTGAGTTAAAGCATATGTTCGCTTGATTTAGCTATTTCACAATATATACATATTTCAAAACATGCTGTACACCATAAATGTATGTAATATTTATCAATTAAAAAATGAAGAATATATTGACAATTATTTTTACATTGTAAATTATGTTATCTTTTATTCATTTTTTTCTTATCTTATTTTTCCATTTTCCGTGGTTTTTGTTTTGTTTTGCTTTGTTTTGTTTTGAGACAGAGTCTCGCTTTGTCGCCTAGGCTGGAGTGCAGTGGCGAGATCTCGGCTCACTGCAAGCTCCGCCTCCCGGGTTCACGCCATTCTCCTGCCTCAGCCTCCTGAGTGGCTGGGACTACCGGCGCCCACCACCGCGCCCGGCTAATTTTTTGTGTTTTTAGTAGAGTCGGGGTTTCACCGTGTTAGGCAGGATGATCTGGATCTCCTGACCTCGTGATTCGCCCACCTCGGTGGCCCGAAGTGCTGGGATTGCAGGCGTGAGCCACCGCGCCCGGCCGGTTTTTTGTTTTTTTAAAAAAAACATGCAAATGGTGCGTCTCACATAAACAGCATATGGCTGGTTTCTGGTTTGTCTGTATTGGGTTTTTTTGTTGTTGTTTTGCATTGATAGTCTCTTTACCCTTATTATAATTACTGATATAATTACATTCCTCTGTTCAGACTCTTGGGTCTGTGTGTGTGTGCACATGCAGGCACAGGTATGTGTTTGTTGGGTGGGATTTGATTTTGATAAACCTATAAAGCGTATGCTACTAATCTTTTGTATAGTCTGTATATAAAAGCATTTTCTCTCTATTCTTACCTCCCACTTTACTTCTGGGAACTCTTTTTTCTTTTTTCTGAGAGACAGAGCCTTACCCTGTCACCCAGGATAGAGAGCAGTGGAGCAGTCATAGCTCATTACACCCTTGATCTCCAGAACACAAGCTGTACTCCCACCTCAGCCTCCTGCCGAGTAGCTAAGACTATAGGCACCACTGTCATACAGTCATGCCCAGCTAATCTTTCATTGTTTTTATTTATTTGTGCTTTTTTCTAATTTCTTTGAAACTTTATTCCAGATCATAAATTCTCTTTTCAATTGTATTTATTCTGCTATTTGGCATTTTTCTTTCTTTTCTTCTTTTCTTTTTTTTTTTTTTTTTTTTGAGGCGGAATCTCACTCTGTCGCCCAAGCTGGAGTGCAGTGACGCATTCTTGGCTCACTGCAAACTCTGCCTTTTGGGTTCAAGTGATTCTCCTGCCTCAGCCTCCCGCATAGCTGGGGTTGCAGGCACCCGCCACCA
>NW_012117722.1:1944993-1950586 GCF_000951035.1 Colobus angolensis palliatus | reverse complement strand
TGAGCCACCGCGCCCGGCCTTCTTTTCTTTTTTCTTTTTTGATACAGAGTCTTGCTCTGTTGCCCGGGCTGGAGTGCAGTGCCGTGATCTCACTCCCTGCAACCTCTGCCCCCCTGATTCAAGCGATTGTCTTGCCTCAGCCTCTCAAGTAACTGGGATTACAGGCGCCTGCCACCACGCCCAGCTAATTTTTTGTATTTTTAGTACAGATGGGGTTTCACCTTGTTGGCTAGGCTAGTCTGGAACTCCTGACCTCAAGTAATCTGCCTGCATCAGCCTCCCAAAGTGCTGGAATTACAGGCGTGAGCCACTGTGCCTGGCCTAAAAAAACTTTTGCAAAGCCAAAAATAAGTAAGCAAAAAGAGACAATGAAAAATGATTAGGCTGGTGGGCACGGATTTGCAGATGCAGATCCTCTCAAGAAAAATAACTCTCCACATATGTCTCATGGAATTCTCACAGAGAGAATCCCAGAAAAACATTCAAGGAAACAAAGCCATCACAAACAAGTCAGTAGAATCAATGTATAATGGAACAGTGGGACAATAAAGATTTTGTATACAGGATTCAGAATATAAAATAATAAATTAAAAAATTTTGGCCAGGTGCAGTGGCTTACGCCTGTACTCCCAGCACATTGGGAGGCCAAGGTGGGTGGATCACCTGAGGTCAGGAGTTCGAGACCAGCCTGGCCTGTATGGTGAAACCCTGTCTCTACTAAAAATACAAAAATTAGCTGGGCGTGGTGGCAAACATCTATAATCCCAGCTACTCAGGAGGCTGAGGTAGGAGAATCACTTGAACCTGGGAGGCGGAGGTTGCAGTGAGCTGAGGGCATACCACTGCACTCCAGCCTGGGTGACAGAAAAAGACTCCATCTCAAAAAAAAAAAAAAAAAAAAAAGATGCATAGGGATTTTTGGAAGCTGCAGCTAGTGTGTAGTTAAGCCCAAACACAGGTGTGGGTCAGCCAGTGGCTTCAAAATCTCAGAGGGGCTTCTTTTTTTCACATCTTCACTCAGAACCAAGGTTAAAGTAGACACTTTTCCTTCCTTAACGGTCTTCTAGTTCCTTGCTATTTGGAATAGCATCATAATCATCACCTGGGAGCTTGTTAAAATGCAAGAATCACAAGTCCCACCTAGAACTACTCAGAATCTGCATTTTAAGAAAATCCCCCAGGTGGTTTTTATCTATGTTTTAAATCTTTCAACTGGGTGCGATGGCTCACACGCATAGTCCCAGCACTTTGGGAGACAAGAGGATCGCTTGAGTTCAGGAGTTCAAGACCAGCCTGGGCAACATAGTGAGACCCCCCCCCCATCTCTACAAAAAAAAAAAAAAAAATTAGCTGGGCATGGTGATGCGTCGCTGTAGTCCCAGCTACTGAGGAGGCTGAGGCAGGCTGAGGCTGAGCCCAGGAGATCAAGGCTACCATGAGCCATAATTGTGCTACTACACTCAAGACTGGGCAACAGAGCAAGACCCTGTTTCAAAAAACAGCAAAAATCTTCTGGTTCACTTTCTTTTCTCAGTCTGTGAGCCTCCCTGCGTCCTGGCCTCTAATACGCTTTCTGTTTGCTTGGGTTTAAGAGACTATCATCTCCCTGCTGTCGTGAAAGCTCTATATCCCAAGCTCTAGGCAAGAAAGACACAAGAAGGCTGGGCACCATGGCTCACACCTGTAATCCCAGTACTTTAGGAGACCAAAGCAGGTGGATCATTTGAGGTCAGGAGTTTGATACCAGCCTGGCCAACATGGCGAAACCGCGTCTCCACTAAAAATACAAAAATTAGCGTGGTGTATTGGTGGGTGCCTGTAATCCCATCTACTCGGGAGGCTGAGGCACAAGAATCCCTTGAACCCTGGAAACAGAGGTTGCAATGAGCTGAGATCATGCCACTGCACTCTAGCTGCCTAGGGGACAGAGTGAGACTCTGAAAAAAAAAAAAGACCAGCTTTGTCAACATGGTGAAACTCCGTCTCTACTGAAAATACAAAAACTTAGCTGGGTGTGGTGGCTAATTTTTTTTGTCTCTGTCTCAAAAAAGTAAGACACAAAAAGTGTAGCCATTTGACTTTGTGTTTACCTCACTGGACTGTCTTTGCAGTTTATCATTATTTACTTTCATAAAGGTTCTATCTCTGATTTAGAATGGGTTTGGTTTTGTTTTACCCTTTTAGGTATTTTATGACTGTAGAGTTTTGGCATTTCTGATTTGTCAAAGTACCAGAGAAAAGTTTTGGGTTGTGTGTTGTTTTTGTATATGTGTGTGTGTGCAAGAGAGAGTCATTCTTTTGCTTTTATTATTTCTTCTTTTAGAAGGTTTTCTTCTTGTCTGTTATGTCCATGTAAACATAATTCTAACTAGATTTGGATAAAGTCAAAGCACTCCTTGAAGTAGAAGACATGGGTTTTATGGTTGTTATTTCCTGATGTTGTTACAAGAGCCTTTTGTTTTAAGTTTGTCAGCTCTTTCCCATGTAGTCGAGGTAGTCAGAAGTCTGCTGATAGCCAAAATGCAATAGTAACATGAATACAGTTACTATTGCTCAACACCTACTATTTAATAGGCAGAGTTAACAGGAGTGGTCCTTGGGCTTAGCTCCTCATCTGACATGCCCTTGTTTCTTATGGTCTGCCTTTAAAGCTACATGTATATGCTTCATTACCAACACCCCTGGCAGGCTGATGTGCACACACTTGTGTTCGAAGCTGTAAAGCCTGTAGGTACCAAGGAGCACTGTGTCCCATCTTATCTTGTACTGTACAGAAATGAGGGGCATTATCTTCCCCTGTGTTCTGTCACACTGTTACCTGACTACAGAAATAGTTCTGCTTAGGTTTCCAATGGCCTCAGAGTTCCTTGAGAAAACTAGTCTTTCAACTTTTCCTTGTAAACTCTCTTTCTACAGATAAAGTCTTTCAGAAGTCTGCAAGGTCATATTAGGGACCAATTTCTCTAACTTCCACTTTACTACTCCTTGCTTTCCCCAAGATCCAGTTTTCTGTTCTTCACCAGAAACCCTTACGCAAATTAACTTATGCATCCCAGAGTTAGGCTCACGTTATTGATGCACTTACTCAGTGTGTACACATACACAGACATACACCTATTCATTTATCTTAACCACTTGTATGCATGTGTTTGTGTCTATTTCTTTAAACGAGGTTGGGTTATGTAGTGATGACTAGAATATGAGAAAAATATGTGTAATGAAAAAACATATGTAATGCTGTCAAGGGCTTACAGATAATTCCATCGAAATAACAATAAATACTCTTTATCACTATACTAAATGCATAAATTGTCCCATTTATTCAGCAATCTCATGTGATAGGTACTGTGATTTTTCTATTCAGAGGAAAGGAAACAGAAAGGGTAACTTGACCAACATCCAACACCTAGTAAGTGGTTGCATTTGTTTCCTATTGCTGCTATAACATATTACCACAAATTTAGTAGCTTAACACGTTTTACAGTTTTGGAGGTCAGGAGTCTGGAAGGGGTCGCACTGAGCTGGAACCAAGGAGTTAGTAGGGCTGTGTTCCTTCTGGAAGCTGCATCCATTTCCTTCTCTCTTTTAGCTTCTAGAGGCTGCCCACATTCCTTGGCTTGCCCCCTTCCTCCATCTTAAAGCCTGCAACATCGGGTCTGGTCTGTCTTCCAACCCTCTCTTCCCTTTTAAAGGACCCTTGTGGTTACATTGACCCACCCTATAATCCTGGATAATCTCCCTATTTTAAGGTCATATTGTTAGCCACCTTAATTCTGTCTGCTACCAAAATTCTTCACCATGTAACCAAACCTGTTCACAGATTCTGGGTATTGGATTCTGATTATCTTTGAGGCCATTATTCTTCTTGCCACAGGGGTGTAGCTGGAACTTGTACCCAAATTTGTCTGCTTCTAAAGCAATTTCTTTAGGAAGCTGAAAACCCCTAACACTGAGATCACTTTTTTCCCTGTGGTTTTTCCCTTATGAATATTATCTCGATGAGGGTTTATATAACTTTCATAACACTGAAAGTTCAACTCTCTTTAGAAACTAGAAAAAAAATGATCTCATTTACACATTGCAGACACCCAGTACATGTTAAAATCCCAAGTTTTATTTTAGATTCAGGGGGTACATGTGCAGGTTTGTTACCTGGGTTTATGTGTGATGGTGAAATTTGGGATATGAATGATCCCATCACAGGTAATAAGCATAGTACCCAAAAGTTAGTTTTTCAACTCTTGCATCCCCTTCTTCCCTCCCCCACAGTAGTACCCAGTTTCTATTGTTGCCTTATGTTCCTGAGTATCCAGTGTTTCACTCTGTAGAATTAGAAAATTATGTGTAAGAATATGCAATATTTGGTTTTCTGTTCTGCATTAGTTCACTTAGGATAATGGCCTCCAGCTGCATCCATGTTGCAGCAAAGGACATGATTTCATTATTTTTATGGTTGCATGGTATTCCATGGTATATATGTACCACATTTTCTTTATCCAGTCCACCATTGAGGAGCACCTAGGTTGATTCTGTGTCTTTGCTATTATGAATAGTGCTGCAGTGAACATACAAGTGCATGTGTCTTTTTGGTGTGAAAAATGAGTAGTTTTCTTTTGGGTATATACCCAGTAACAGGATTGCTGGGTCAAATGATAGTTCTGCCTTAAGTACTTTGAGAAATCTCCAAACTGTTTTCCACAGTGGCTGAGCTAAGATACATTCCCACTAGCTGTATATACGCATTCCCTCTTCTCTACAGCCTCACCAGCATCTGCTGTTTTTTAACTTTTTAATAATAGCCATTCTGACTGATGTGACATGGTCTCTCATGATTTTAATTTGCATTTATCTACTAATTCGTGATGTGGAGCATTTTTAAATATGTTTGTTGGCCGCTTCTATGTCTTCTTTTGAGAAGTGTCTCTTCATGTCTGTTGTCCGTTTTTTAGTGCAGTTGTCGTTTGCTTGTTGAGTTGTTTAAGTTCCTTATAGATTCCGGATATGAGACTTTTCTCAGATGTGTAGTTTGCAAATATTTTCTCTCATTCTGTTGGTTGTATGTTTACTCTGTTGATAGTTTCTTTTGCTCTACAAAAGCTTTTTAGTTTAATTAGGTCCCATTTGTCAATTTTTTGTTGTTGTTGTTGCAGTTGCTTTTGAGGACTTAGTCATATATTATTTCCCAAGACCAATGTCCAGAATAGTGTTTCCTAGGTTTTCTTCTAGGATTCTTACAGTTTGAGGTCTTACATTTAAATCTTTAATCCATCTTGAGTTAATTTTTGTATGTGGTGACAAATAGGGGTTCAGTTTCATTGCTCTGCACATAGCTGCCAACTATTCCAGCACCATTTATCAAATAGGGACTTCTTTCCCCATAAAACAATGTATTTTTAGAGACATGGTCTCACTATGTTACCCAGACTAGAATTGAGCTCCTGGGCTCAAGCAATCCTCCCTCTTCAGCCTCCAGCGTAATTGAGACTACAGGTGCATGCCACCATGCCCAACTTGATGTATTCTTAAAATTTTAGTTGACAGAGCCGGGCGCGGTGGCTCAAGCCTGTAATCCCAGCACTTTGGGAGGCCGAGA
>NW_012117722.1:1933423-1944034 GCF_000951035.1 Colobus angolensis palliatus | reverse complement strand
GATTACAGGCTTGAGCCACCGCGCCCGGCCAGCCCTTCTTTTCAAACTGGTGGTCTTCCAGAAAGGGAAATGGCTGGACAGGAAGGAAGAATTTTCACTCTACATCCTTTGGTACTTTTTGAACTTTGAGAAATGTGAATGTATGAACTAAAAAAAAATAAATAAAATTTTATAAATGTTTAAAGTGGAATAAATGAAAAGGTCCTAATTTTCTATTATCTCCACTCTTCTAGCATCACCCCTTCTGTGTCATTCTCTGAGGAAGACAAGTTCTTCTCAAGGAGGAAAGTCTGAACTTGTCAAACAGTCCGTTAAGAAGCCAAAGTTACCGGAAGGTCGTTTTGATGCACCAGAGGATTCCCATTTAGAGAAAGAACCACTGGAAAGTAAGCATAATAAAGTACCTCTCAGTTTTTGAAGTATCAAGGAAAGTGTTTCAGTTATTGAGAAAATGAGTGAAAGAAAAGAAATATGCTATTGCTTAAATTCTGTAGTAATAAAGCATATTTCAACAATGAGTAAAATCACCATCCATCAACACATGTAGGTTTCTTAATAAAAAAGATTTTCAAGACTCTGACAGGTATATTCTTGTGTTTGTTTTATTATACCTCATTATTCACATAACAAAATATATGTTGAGACTTTCTTTGATACAAATAAATGATGTTATTTGTATCAAAGAAGATCTTATGTGAATGAGGTATAATAAATATAACCACAATATATATAATGTATACATATTATATATATAAAGAACTCCAATAACTCAACAAAAAGTCAAAAATAGCAAAACACTTGAGTCTCAACTTACATGTTTTGCTATATGAATAATGAGGTATGATAAATAACAAATATATAATATGTGTATATTACATGTATGTGTGTAGAACTCCAGTAATCTACAAAAAATAAAAATAAAAAATAGCAAAGTACTTGAGTAGACATTTCTCCAGAGAAGGTATAGAAATGTACAAATGGCCAACAAACACATGAAAAGATGCTCAGCATCAACGTCATTATCATTAGGGAAATGCAAATCAAAACTATGAGATACTACTTCATACCCACCTGGATGGTTATAATAGAAAAAAATGGAAAATAACAAGTGTTGGGAAGGATGTGGAGAAATTGAAACCCTCAGGCATTTCTGATGGGAATGTAAAACATTGCAGTCGCTGTGGAAAACAGTATGGCCATTCCTCAAAAAATCGAACATAGAACTACCGTTTGACCCAGCAATTCCACTCTTAGGTGTGTATCTAAAGGAATTGAAAGCAGGGACTTGAACAGGTATCTCTGTAACTATGTTCATAGTATTATTAACAGTAGCCAAAAGGTGGAAACAACCCAGTGTTCACGAACAAATGAATGGTTAAACAAAATGTAGCACATACATACGGTGGAAAACCACTCAGTCATAAAAAGCAATTACATTGTAATATATGCTATAACATGGATGGACCTTGAAAAAATTATGTTTAGTGAAATAAGCTGGACTCAGAAGAGCAAATATATGATTCCACTTATATAAGGTACCTAGAATAGGCAAATTTGTAGAGCCAGAAAGTAGAATAGAGGTGATCAGGGACTCCAGGGACTAAGAGGGAAGTCATTGTTTAGTGGGTACAGAGTTCATTGTGGGGGTGATGAAAACATTTTAGTTATAGATAGTGGTGATGGTTGTACAACCCTGTAAATGTATTTTTTTTGTTGTTTTTGTTTTTGAGATAGAGTCTCGCTCTTTCACCTAGGCTGGAGTGCAGTGGCACAATCTTGGCTCACTGCAACCTCCGCCTCCCAGGTTTGTGTAATACTCCTGTCTCAGCCTCCCGAGTAGCTGGGATTACAGGCATGCCACCACCGTGGCTTATTGTTGTGTTTTTAGTAGAGATGGGATTTTACCATGTTGGCGAGGCTGGTCTTGAACTTCTGACCTCAAGTGACCAACCCATCTCGGCCTCTCAAAGTGCTGGGATTACAGGCATAAGCCACTGCGCCTGGCAGTGAATGTATTTAATACTACCAAATTGTACACTTACAAATGGTTAAATGAGAAATATTATGTTATATTTATTTTACCACAATAAAAAAAAAAAAAGAAAGCAAAAACCAGCACATTTCAAAAGCTAATCATCTATTTGACACAATGGTAGGTATTCAACTGTCTTGTTTCACTCAAGTTCATGTTGAACCTACCATCCCTTAGAAACTTCTGACAAACATCACCAAATACAGCAGGTGCTCTTCAATCCTTGTTTTATTTGAACAATCCACAACCTTTGACAGTGTTAACTATTGCTTCTGGAAATCTCCTGCCTTGATTTCCATTATGCTTTCCTTAGTTTCATTTTTTTGTGTTTGTATGTCTGTGTGTATTGTTTTGTTTTGTTCTGTTTTGTTTTGTTTTGTTTTGTTGAGACAGGGTCTTCCTCTGTTGCCCAGGCTAAAGTGCAGTGGCATGAACACATGGCTCACTGCAGCCTTAACCTTCCCAGCTCAAACTATCCTCCTGCCTCAGTCTCCTGAGTAACTGAGACCACAGGCACATACCACCATGCTCACCTAATTAAAAAAAAATTTTTTATAGAGATGAGGTCTTGCCATGTTACCCAGGCTGGTGTCAACTCCTGGGCTCAAGCAGTCCTTCTGCCTAGGCCTCCCAAAGTGCTGGGATTACAAGTGTTAGCCACCATTCCTGGCATGCTTTCTTTAGTTTCTCACCCTATTTCTTCATTAATCTCTTCCTGGGCTCCTTTTTTGAGCTCTTCTGCCTCTCCCTAACACCTAGATGTGGGTATTTGCCAGGCCTCTGTTCTTAGCCCCCCTAAGCATTCCGAGGGAGATTTCATATTTCCCTAAAATGATTTGATTGATTGAGGCAGAGTCTCACTCTGTCACCCAGGCTGAAGTGCAGTGGCACTGTCACAGCTCACTGCACCCTCAAACTCCTGGGCCTCACTACTCAGCCTCTCCTGTACCTGGGGCTACAGGCACGAACCTGGCTAATTTTTCTTGTTTTTTTTTTTTTTTTTTTTTTTAAAGAGACAGTCTCACTACATTGCCCAGGCTGGTCTTGAACTCCTGGGCTCAAACAATCTTCCCACCTCAGCCTCCCAAAGTGCTGAGATTACAGGCATGAGCCACCACGCCCGGCTTAAAATGATTTGAAGTATCACCTGTGTGTTGGTGATTCATACATTTTTACCTCCAATCACACCTCTTTCCTGAGCATCACTCTCCTGTCTCCATTTGCCTCCTGAATATCTTTCTTTGCATATTCCAGAAGTCTCAAAATTAATATTTCTAAAACTGAAGTCATCCTGTACCCATTGTTCCAACTCACCTTCAGCCCTCCCACCCACCTGACCTCATATCCTCCTCTTCCTTCTGGATTTGTAGTCCACACCATCTACCAAGTCACCCAAGCCCGAAATCTGGGGATAATCTTTCACTCCTGCCTCTTCCTGTCTCCTGTGACTGATCACTAACCAAGACCTGTTGCTTCTACCCTTTTAACATCTCTCAAATTTATTCCCTCTTACTCTTCCTACCAGTAAGGCCCAAATTCAAGCTGTCTCTAGCTCCATTGGTCTCATAACAAACCTCTCTGCTTCCTTGTTTCCTTCCTTCTAGTCTTGTCTCCCTGCCTCTAATACATACTTTATTCTAAGAAAACTGTGTAGGTTGTCTCTTTGAAAAGAGTAGATTTCATTATTAAAATCATAAAGGAAAATATTTGTAGCTAGGCACCCTGCTTGATATAAAGATGAATAAGAAAGGAATATGAGATAATGTAAATAACGATGAACAGGACATCATGTGGTAGCTAGCATGAGAGATACACAAAAAGATCAGAGAAAAGTCGACAAAAAAGATAACTTTTGAGCTGGAGTCAAAGGAAAAATAATTTTTTGTTTTTTTGAGTTGGAGTCTTGCTCTGTCACCCAGGCTGGAGGACAGGTGTGATCTCGGCTCACTGCAACCTCCGCCTCCCGGCTTCAAGTGATTCTCCTGCCTCAGCCTCCTAAGTAGCTGGGGCTACAGGCTCCTGCCACCACGCCTGGCTAATTTTTGTTATTTTTAGTAGAGAAGGGGTTTCACTGTGTTGGTCAGGCTGGTCTTGAACTCCTGACCTCAGGTGATCCACCTGCCTTGGCATCCCAAAATGCTGGGGTTACAGGTGTAAGCCACCATGCCAAGCTGGAAAAGTAAAATTTTTATAAGTAGATAAGGTGTGGTGAGGAGACGTTTCAAAATAACTGGAGAAAGCTATGGTCAAAGAGAAAGAGACTGCAGAACATTAACACTTACAAGACACAGCTAATGGGCTTCTTTGGCTTCAACATAAATTATATGTACATTCGATTAATACAGGGGTGTCCAATCTTTTGGCTTCTTTGGGCCACATTGGAAGAAGAATTGTCTTAGGCCACACATAAAGTGCACTAACAATAACTGATGAGCTAAACAAACAAAAAAAATTAAAAATAAATAAAAAATAATAAAATAAAAAAAATCACACAAAACAACTCAACGTTTTAAGAAAGTTTACGAATTTGTGTTGGGCCACATTCAAAGCCATCCTGGGCCACATGCAACCCATGGACTGTGAGTTGGACAGGCTTGGATTAATTGAATATAAAGCTAGACACGCAGGTTCAGCTCAAATCTGGGAGGGCCTGAACTCCCAGGTTACAGTGTAAGGGCTTTATGCAGTGAGCAGTGAGGAAATGTATTTGGATAGAGGTTGTTTTAATTAGCTTTATTAAATATAGTCTGCATATAATAAAATTCACCCATGTTAAATATACAATTGAGTGAGGTTTTCTTTGTTTTTGTTGTTGTTTTTGTTTTTGTTTTTGAGATGGGGGAGTCTTGCTATGTTGCCCAGACTGGAGTGCAGTGGTGTGATCTCGGCTCACTGCAACCTCTGCCTCCTGGGTTCAAGCGAGTCTCCTGCCTCAGCCTCCTGAGTAGCTAGGATTACAGGCACCTGCCACCACGCCCAGTTAATTTTTGTATTTTTAGTAGAGATGGGGTTTCACCATGTTAGTCAGGCTGGTCTCAAACTCCTGACCTTGTGATCTGCCCGCCTCGGCCTCCCAAAGTGCTAGGATTACAGGCGTGAGCCACCGCGCCCGGCTAGTGAGTTTTAACAAATGTTTACAGCCATGGAAACCACACAAAGTGTAAAATAGTTCTGTCCCCTAAAGAGGCACAAGGCAGTTCATCCTCTCCCCACCTCTTCCCAGCAACCAATGATCTGTTCTCTATCACTGTAGTTTTGCTTTTTCTAGGATTTTATATAAATGAAACTCTACAATATGTAGTCTTTGGTGTCTGGTTCCTTTCACTTAGTATAATGTGGAAGAGGATTTCTGTTGCATTAGTTCTAAAATGGGACACTGAGAGCAGGAACCAGGGTGGTAACGGTGAGAACAAAAAATTTCAGAAAAAGGTAGGGTATTATAAGGGCAAAAATTAGGTTAAACAAATGTGAGGAAGAAGAGACATGGAAAGATGCGAAGGTGTGGTCAGAAAGAAGAGTGCTCAAAAGAGTGTGGGATTTGGAAAAGGAACACACTCAAAAAATAATAAAGCCCAATGGACAGCAGAAGTAGATGTGAAAGTCATCAGGAAAGAGATTGGTGACCTCTGTGGCCTCGATGTGTGATGATTTACTAATGTGGATGTTGATATTAGGGATGATGGGGAGAGGGAGATGAAACTATGAACCAGATATTGATCCCATCCGAGAAGACGGAAGAATCTTTGAGTTTATTATAAGACTGGAGAAAAGCACTGGACAAGTAAATGGTATAGAATTCCAAAAAGGAAAGGCTATAGAGGTGTGGCGTTAGAATGAGAGGCTGGAAATAGCAGTGAGGAGCAGGGACATGTTGACCTGTTCTTTCTTCCCCAGTGCTGTGGACTGAATTATGTTCCCCCAAAATTCATCTGTTGGAGCTCTCACCCCCCAGGTGATGGTATTTGGCGATAGGGCCTTTGGGAGATAATTAGGTTTAGATCATGAGAGTAGGGTAAGTCTTTAAGGGATGGAAATGTTTCACACTTTGTGTTATTTACATGACTGTAAACATTTGTTAAAACTCACTGAACTGTGTACTTAAAATGGGTGAATTTTATTATAAGCAGACAATACTTTAATAAAGCTGGTGGGAATCTCCTCATGGTGGGAATAGTGCCCTTATAAGAAGAGATACCAGAGAGCTTGCTTTCTGTCTTTCTCTGCCACGTGAGGACACAGCAAGAAGTGACCATCTGTAAGCCAGGAAGAAAGCCCTCATGAGAACCAACCATGCTAGCACCCTGATTTCAGCCTACCAGCCTCCAGAGCTGTGAGAAAATAAGTTTCTGTTGTTTACTCCACCTAGTCTATAGTATTTTGTTATGGCAGCTCAAACTAAGACATCCAGTGAGCCACAGAGATATGTGAGAAAGAAGAACTTCCATTAGAGAGGCCTTCAGGGGAATTCGTAGAGTAGGAAAAAGCCAACTTGCATTGCAGTAAAGCATGGACTTCTTTTGAAAACAGAATGATAACGAGTATGGGGGACAGTTTATTCACAATATAACAAGAATAAAAGAATGAGTATTTGAAAAATTTTCAGGGTAAATTCTGGATCCTTTTTCTTTTGCCTAGAGAGGGGCTTTATGATTTTGTTGAAGATCCTTTAGTTTTCTAAAGAGATAAGTTTGGGTAATCATTCTCCTGCAGTTCCCCCGTGCTATGCAGGATAAAATAAAAGCCGTATACCTTTTCTTCTGGTAATCTGTCTTTTGTCAGTTGATTTTTGGCAAACCTTTAGAGGGCAAGGGGGAAGCTTTTCCTTGGTCCCTACACCTTCTCCCAGAGTCCAAGCAATGTGCTTCCTCAGCGGAACAGGTTTAAACATCTGTAAGTAGCTATGATGACAACCTCAGCAGAGAATACCCACCTTGAGGGAATGTGACACCCATGCCCCCAAAAGTCTAGTTGCCTTTTGGTCTGTGTCTCAGGAGTATAACGACTTCTCTAGGGATTGAATGTAAGAGAGACCTAAGTAACCAAGGGGTTTGGATAAAGCAGATCTGGGTTTGAACTGGAGCTCTCAGAGGCTTCTACTCTCTGGGTTTCCGTTTCCTCCTAACACCTGCCTTAGAATGCCATTATGAAAAGAAAGTGAGATGATAGGCACTTTGCACTTTCCCTTTCAAGCCTTGCCAGTTTGTTATTCTTGTATGTATTTGTTTGCCTTTTATTGTTGTTGTTGTTGTTTTGGCCTACTTCAGTACTCCATGAGCCCTATGAGGGAAGGGGCCTTCTGTTGCATGGTCACTACTGTATCCCTCACCCTACCTTTACCCAGCATAGGGCCTGGCAGAGTAATAGTGGAATAAATGAATGAAACTGTCTGCCCACAGGGTTGCCATGAGGATAAGAATAAATCTGTTCATTCATTCATATGATATGTATTAACTATCCTCTGTGAGCCAAACACTGAAACAGCAATGGATAAAACACACAAAACAATTATACCATAATGAGGCTTAACGTTTTAGTGGGAGAGACAGACAATAATCAAAGTACATTTTAAAAATATATGAAATTAGTGATAATTGCTGAAGGTAATGTAAATCTGGGAAGGAATGGGAAGTGTTGGGAGGGTGGCCACAATAAATAAATACATAGATACAGTTTAAGAATTAGGGGCCAGGCGGCTGGGCGCAGTGGCTCACGCCTGTAACCCCAGCACTTGGGGAGGCTGAGGCGGGTGGATCACCTGAGGTCAGGAGTTCAAGACCAGCCTGGCCAACAAAGTAAAACCCCCGTCTCTACTAAAAATACAAAAAATTAGCTGGTCATGGTGGTGCACACCTGTAATCTCACCTACTTGAGAGGCTGAGGCAGGAGAATCAGTTGAACCCTGGAGGCAGAGGTTGCAGTGAGCCGAGATTGTGCCATCGCACTCCAGCCTGGGCAATAAGAGTGAAACTCCATCACACACACACACACACACACAAAGAATTAGGGGTTAGGTGCGGTGGTTCACACCTGTAATCCCAGCACTTTGGGAGGCCGAGGTGGGTGGATAATTTAGGGTCAGGAGTTTGAGACCAGCCTGGCCAACATAGTAAAACGCCATCTCTACTAAAAGTACAATTATTAGCCAGGCATAGTGGTGCGCGCCTATAGTCCCAGCTACTCAGGAGGCTGAGGCAGGAGAATTGCTTGAACCCAGGAGGCAGAGACTGCAGTGAGCTGAGATCACACCACTCCACTACTCCAGCTGGACAACAGAGCTAGACTCCATCTCAAAAAAACAAAACAAAACAAAGAATTAGGGCTCTAATAGTTGGTTCCTCTCCTGTTTTTTCCATATATAAAGCAGTACAGTGTATGGGCTGAGAGCAAGACTGCAGTCAGGATGACTGAATTCAAAGTCAGTTTTATCACTTAGAAGCTGTGTGATATGGAGCAACTTTCTTAACCCTTTGTGGCTCATTTTCTTCGTCTATAAAGTTGGAACAATAATTGTTCTTGTCCCATAGGATTGTTAGGAAGATTAAATGGATTAGCGTACATAAAGTACTGAGAATTGAGCCTGGCTTGTGACGGGGATTCCTACTATGAACACATAGTATTAAGAATAAGAATTACTAGGCCGGGCGTGGTGGCTCAAGCCTGTAATCCCAGCACTTTGGGAGGCCGAGACGGGCGGATCACGAGGTCAGGAGATCGAGACCATCCTGGCTAACACGGTGAAACCCCGTCTCTACTAAAAATACAAAAACTAGCCGGGCAAGGTGGCGGGCGCCTGTAGTCCCAGCTACCCCGGAGGCTGAGGCAGGAGAATGGCGTAAACCCGGGAGGCGGAGCTTGCAGTGAGCTGAGATCCGGCCACTGCACTCCAGTCCGGGCGACAGAGCGAGACTCCGCCTCAAAAAAAAAAAAAAAAAAAGAATTACTATTATTGATTATAAATCGCAGTACCAGCCAACCAGTTGCTGAAGCCAAAACCCTATGATGAGGAACAGTAATTCTCTAGCTAAGATTAATTGACATTCCTATGTACCTGGCATCACGCTAAACCCTTTACATGTATTACCTTGTTTAATTAGCAACACAGTGAGGGAAGTATGATTGTTCTCCCCATTTTACTGGTCAGAAAATTGTGGCATTAAGTCAAAGTGATTCCTTCAAAGTAGTCTTATTTCAAGACCTTTCAAGTCTTATGAATTTGTACTCTGTATTCTCTTCTCAAACTCAGGAAAAAGAATCACATTTACAGTTCATTTAAAGACTGCATGGCAACCAGGTTACTAAGATCTAGCCTATCATGCAAACCTGTCTTTAAAATTGACCATAGGCAGGCTCGGTGGCTCTCGCCTGTAATCCCAGCACTTTGGGAGGCTGAGGCGGGCGGAACACTTGAGGTCAGGAGTTTGAGACCAGCCTGGCCAACATGGTGAAACCCCGTCTCTACTAAAAATACATGAGCATGGTGGCATGTGCCTGTAATCCCAGCTACTCAGGAGGCTAAGGCAGAAAAATCACTTGAACTCAGAAGGCAGAGGTTGCAGCGAGCCCAGATCATGCCACTGCAATCCAGCCTGGGCGACAGAGGGAGACTCTGTTTCAAAAAAAAATAATAAATAAATAAGCAAAATAAGATTGACTATAAGGCCTCTCCTGCCTCCATTAACTGCTTTATTTATATCTCATTTTCCTTAGAATTTCCAGATGATGTTAATCCAGTGACCAAAGAAAAAGGTGGACCCAGGGGCCCAGAACCTACCCGATATGGAGATTGGGAACGAAAAGGACGCTGTATTGATTTTTAAGTCGCATCTTCTTTAACCTCAATATTGTTTTCTGAATATGTACATCTGAATTAACTTATTTCTGATTATTTTCTTTCTTTATATCCTTTATGTCATGAGTTTCCATAATGTGTTTAAATATATATGATGGCTTTGGAAGAAAATATGCTGCTATAAATTAGGAAGGGGAGAGCAGCTTGACCAATATGGAGAAATCTCGCCTCTACTAAAAATACAAAATTAGCCAGGCGTGGTGGCATGCACCTGTAATCCCAGCTACTCTGGAGGCTGAGGCAGGAAAATGGCTTGAACTCAGGAGGTGGAGGTTGCGGTGAGCTGAGATCGCACCATTGTACTCCAGTCTGGGCAACAAGAGTGAAACTCCATCTCAAAAAAACAAAACAAAACAAAGAATTAGGGCTCTAATAGTTGGTTCCTCTCCTGTTTTTTCCATATATAAAGCAGTACAGTGTATGGGCTGAGAGCAAGACTGCAGTCAGGATGACTGAATTCAAAGTCAGTTTTATCACTTAGAAGCTGTGTGATATGGAGCAACTTTCTTAACCCTTTGTGGCTCATTTTCTTCGTCTATAAAGTTGGAACAATAATTGTTCTTGTCCCATAGGATTGTTAGGAAGATTAAATGGATTAGCGTACATAAAGTACTGAGAATTGAGCCTGGCTTGTGACGGGGATTCCTACTATGAACACATAGTATTAAGAATAAGAATTACTAGGCCGGGCGTGGTGGCTCAAGCCTGTAATCCCAGCACTTTGGGAGGC
>NW_012117722.1:1922441-1933003 GCF_000951035.1 Colobus angolensis palliatus | reverse complement strand
CCCGGCAATAAAATAATTTTTAAAAAAAGATTGTGTTGCTGTGTGCTAGGGGTTAGTGGCTTTTAACATGCGAGTTAAATAATGCATTATAGTTTGAGAAGGCCACAATAATAACAGAAAATCTTTAACTTGGAGTCAGTTACTTAATTACTTACCCAATTATTTGGGTTCAAATTCTGACTCTACTTCTTAACTACCTATGTGACCTTGGATAACTTATTTAACTTCTCTGTGCTTCAATATCTTTATGTGTAAGTTGGAGATAATAATACTTTTGATACTGGTGGGCTGCGGGAGGTCCCCAAACGCTGGTGGGACCTTAACTCCAGCTGATGTCGAGGCTCTTGATACCATTATGAGAAGGAATTCAAGGACAAGTCAGAAACTAGTGAAAGTACCGAGATTTATTGCAAAGTGAAAAGTATACATTTCGATGCCTGTAATCCCAGCACTTTGAGAGACCGAGGTGGATCGATCACTTGAGGTCAGGAGTTCGAGACCAGCTGGCCAACATGGTGAAACCCTGTCTCTACTAAAAATACAAAAATTAGCTGGGCATGGTGGCGTAGGCCTGTAATCCCAGCTACCTGGGAGGCTGAGGCAGGAGAATCACTTGAACCGGGAGGCAGAGGTTATAGTGAGCCAAGATTGTGCCACTGCACTCCAGCCCAGGTGACAGAGCGAGACCCTGTCTCAAAAAAAAAAAAAGAAAAGTACACATTCAAGAAAGGGGAGTGTGGGCATACTCAAGAGAGAGTGACTCAGTGGAGTTTAGGGCTTCTACCTTTATGGATTTCTATAACCAAGAGGTGGATTATTCTTGAAGATTCCTGGAAAAAGGTGAAGATTTCTTGGAATTGTGGTGCCACCGACTTCTACACCAAATACAGGTGTTCCCAGAACAGTCGTGGCACTGGTCTATGTGTGCTTTAGTATGTTTAGAGGTCCTAGGTGAAATCTAGGTCATATTCAGTGCCATGCTGGGTCCAGTCAGTCTTAGCCAGCTTGGCGCACACCCTGGTTTTTCAGGATCTTATCAGCCCCTAGTTTATGCAGCCATTTCAACAGTTTCCTTTTTGCTAATCATGTAAAACTGCTGCCTGGAATTTTCTGCTCTTCTGTGACCACCCTATATTATTGCTGTCTCACTTTCACTTCACAGGGAAGTTGAGAAGATTAAATGAATAAATAACGTGTATTAGTCAGGGTTCTTCAATAGGAGAGAGAGAGATTATGTGGAATTGGCTCATGCAGTTCTGGAGGCTGAGAAGTCCCATGATAATGCCATCTGCAAACTGAACACCTGAAGACCCAAAAAAGCCAGTGGATGAATCAGTCTGACTCCAAAGGCCTGAGAACCAGGGGGAGTTATGATGTAAATCCAGTCTGAGGGCAAAGAAGATGAGATGAGATATCCTAGCTCAAGCAGTGAGGCAAGAAAAAAGGAGTGAATTCCTCCCTCTACCTTTTGTCCTATTCAGGCCTTCAATGTATTAGATAATGCCCAACTACATTGGGAAGGACAGTCTACTGAGTTCACCAGTTCCAATGCTAATCCCATTCAGAAACACCCTTACAGACACATCCAGAAACAATGTTCAAAGTGGTACCCCGTGGCCTACTCAAGTTGACACATAAAATTAGCCAACACAACATGTTAGCCACTTAAAGTAGTGTGTAGTATAGTGCATACATCTCAGTAAGTGTTAACTCTCTTTAAATTATGAATGTATTTTTCCAAGTCTCTAGGCATTGTAAGAGGAAAGATTTTTTTTTTTTTTTTTTTTTTGAGTAGGGGGACGGAGTCTTGCTCTGTCCCCAGGGTGGGCTACAGTGGCGCAATCTCCACTCACTGCAACCTCTGACTCCCTGGTTCAAGCGATTCTCCTGCCTCAGCCTCCCGAGTAGCTGAGACTGCAGGCACTCGCCACCACGCCTGGCTAATTTTTCTATTTTTAGTAGAGACGGGGTTTCACCGTGTTAGCTAGGATGGTCTCGATCTCCTGACCTCGTAATCCACCTGCCTCGGCCTCCCAAAGTGCTGGAATTACAGGCATGAGCCATCGTGCCCGGCCAGTGGGAGGAAAGATTTTTAAAAATGAAATTTGAAATACTTGAAATTGTTTTATATGAGTACAACATTTAAAATGTCATTAGTTGAAAATAGTGATTACATGAGTGAACTGAAATATATACATTAGTTTGTGGAACATAAAATTCACATAGGTGCTATGGTTTGAAAATTTGTTCCCTCCAAAACTTCTGTTGAAACTTAACCCCCAATGTGGCAGTATTGAGAGGTGGGACCTTTAAGAGGTGTTTGGCCTTTAAGAGTACAGAGCCCTCACGAAGATTAATTCATTTATGGGTTAATGGGCAATTGGGTTATCATGGAAGTGGAGCTGGTGCTTTATGAGAAGAGGAAGAGAGACATAAGCTAGCATGTTAGCATCTGAGCACACTCAGCCAACTTGCCATGTGATACCGTGCGCTGCCTCAGGACTCTGCAGAACTTGCACCAGTTTCAAGGCCCTGGCCAGATGTGCCCCTTGACCATGGACTTTATAGCCTCCAAAACCATAAGAAATAAACTTCTTTTTTTTCCATAATTATCCAGTATCAGGTATCTAGTTATAGCAAGAGAAAATGGGCCAAGAAAACTGGCACTGGGCGTGAGGTGTTGGTATAAAGTTACCTGAAAATGTGGAAGCTGCATGGGAACTGGATAATGGGCAAAGATTGGAAGAGTTTGGAGGAGCAGAGTAGAAAAAGCCTAGATTCTGATTAGGGATTAGAAGACAGGAAGACTAGGGAAAGTTTGGAACTTCCTAGAGATACTTAAGTGGTCGTGACCAGAATGCTGATAGAAATAATGGACAGTAAAGGCCATTCTGATGAGATTTCAGATGGAACTGAAGATCAAGGTGTTGGAAACTGGAGTAAAAGCCTTTCTTAGAAAGTGGCAAAGAATTTGGCTGGATTGTGTCCATGCCTAAGGCTGAGTGTTTTATAGCAACACCCTACTCCCAGCTACCAATTCCAGGGAATGCTGAACTTAAGAATGATGAATTAGAATATTTGACGGAAGAAATATCTAAGCAGCAAAGCATTCAGGCTATTGCATGGCTACTTTTAACCACTTACATTAAACTGCAAGAAGGAATAAGTGACTTAAAGACAGAAATTGTAATCAAAAGGGAAGCAAAGCAGAAAGATTTGGGAAACTCTAAGCCTAGACATGTGGTAGAGAATGAAAGACCATTTTCAGCAGAGGAAACTAAGGGCGTGACCAAGCCACTGTTTGCTGAAGAGATTAATATGGCTAGAAAGGAGCCAGAGATTATTCATCAGGACAATGGGAGAAAGATCCCAAAGGCATTTCACAAATCTTTGAATCTGCCCCTCCCATCACAAGCTCAGAGGCCTAAAATGGCAGAATGGTTGAAAGGGACAGGCCCAGGGCACTCTCTGAGGGCTTGCTGCCCCGGGCTGCCTTGGGCCTCTACTCCTGGCATTCTGGCTGCTCAGGCAGCTCTAGCTCAAATGGCCCCCAGTGTGGCTCGACCTGCCACTCCAAAAGGTCCAAGTTGTAAGTCTTTGTAGCACTATCCAGTGACACAAGTGGTCTCAGATGCTGCTCATGCCCCCACTCCAGAGGGCACAAGCAGTAAGCCTTGGTGACTTCCACATGGTGCTCGTTCTGCAGGCACACAGCAAGAGCTATGAGGCATAGCAGCTTCCACCTAGATTTCAAAGGATGTGTCAGACAGCCTGTGGGCCCATGCAGAGACTTACTGCAACGGCAGAGCCACTGCAGAGAACCCCTCTACTAGAGCAGTGCTGAATGGAAATGTGGGACCAGAGCTGCTGCAGGAAGTTCCCACCAGGGCAGTGCACTCTGGAGCCACAGGGGCAGGACCACCCTGAGACCCCAGAACTGTAGAGCTACCAGTATGCAACACCAGCCTGGAAAAGCTGCAGGCACCTGACTCCAACCTGTGAGAGTAGCCACATGGACTACAACAAGCAAAGCCATAGGCATGAGATTGCCCAATGTTTTGAAACCCACTCCCTATCTCAGTGTTCACAGGATGCCGGCATGGAGTCAAAAGAGATTATTCTCCAGCTTCAAGCGTGTTTTTGTTTGTTTGTTTGTTTATTTGTTTGTTTGTTTGTGATGGAGTCTCATTCTTCATTCTGTCACCCCGGCTGGCAATGGCATGATCTCGGCTCACTGCATCCTCTGCCTCCTGGGTTCAGGAGATTCTCCTGCCTCAGCCTCCTGAGTAGCTGGAATTACAGGCACCTGCTACCATGCCTGGCTAATTTTTTTTGTATTTTTAATAGAGACAGGGTTTCACCATGTTAGCCAGGCTGGTCTTGAACTCCTGACCTCAAGGGATCCTCCCGCCTCAGCATCCCAAAGTGCTGGGATTACAGGTGTGAGCTGCTGCACCCGCCTGAGCTTCAAGATTTAATGTCTGCCCTGCTGGGTTTCTGACTTGTTAGGGGCCTATTACTCCATTTTTCTTTCCTATTTTTCCCTTTTGGAATGGAAATGTATATCCTATGCCTGTCCTACCATTGTATCTTGGAAGCAGATAAATTGTTTTCACAGAATCACAGATAAGACTTTGCACTTTTGAGTTGTTGCTGGAACACGTTAAGACCTTGGGGCTATAAAGATAGAATAAATGTATTTGTATGTGATAAAGACATTAGTTTTGGAAGGCCAGTGCCAGTGCCGGAATGCTATGGTTTGAATGTTTGTCTCCTCCAAATCTCATGTTAAACTTAATCCTCATTGTAACAGTATTAATGAGATGAGAAATCCAACTGTGCTATTTGACAGGTAGGACCTCTGGGAGGTAATTAGGATGTAATGAAGTCATAAGGGTGAGGCATTAGTGGCTTTCTAAGAGAAGAAAGACCTGAGCTAGCAAATTTGGCCACCTTACCATATCATACCTTGTGATGCCTTAGGACTCTAGAGAGAGTCTAGTCTCCACCAGCAAGACCCCATGAACTTGGCCCACATGTCACGGTGAACTTGGACTTCCCAGCCTCCAGAACCGTAAGAAATAAATATCATTTTTCTGCCGGGTGTGGTGGCTCACGCCCGTAATCCCAGCACTTTGGGAGGCCAAGGCAGGTGTATTACCTGAGGCCAGAAGTTCAAGACCAGCCTGAACAACATGGTGAAACCCCATCTCTATGAAAAATACAAAATTAGGTGTGGTGGTGCACGTCTGTAATCCCAGCTACTCAGGAGGCTGAGGCAGGAGAATCTCTTGAACCTGGGAGGCAGAAGTTGCAGTGAGCCGAGATCACACCATTGCGCTCCAGCCTGGGCGACAAGAGTGAAACTCCATCTCAGAAAAAAAATAATAATCATCATCATTTTTAAATAAATTACCCAGTTTCAGCTCTTCTTTTATAAAAGCAACAGAAAATGGACTAAGACAGTAGGTATATAGAGGGTAAATATGAGAAAAACGGGATAAATGGACTAGCTCAGTCAGTTTGGATGACTCAAAACCTCCTACCCTGTGGCCTTTTGATAACTGGGTCAGGAAAAGTCAAGTCCAGTGTACAGATCTGGAATAATGGAAGGACGGGAATTGTTGGGCTCCCCTAAGGTATCCTTTGCTGCATGTCATCTGGCCTCACTCACTCTTAGACGTTGGGCCTTCAGCTCCCAGGCTACACTTGAATTAGGAAGAAAGGTTTTGCAAAACCTACAGAAGACAGAATCCAGTAGGCTGATAACTGTGTGATGTGAATTACAAGTGCAATATTACTTGAGAAGATTGGAGACTCATTTAAGAGAATAAAAATTATTATCCCAGAAACGAATTAACTGTTGTGTAATTAGGACTAGTCATTTGGTCTTTTTATCAGTTTTCTTTCTCTGTCAACATTCATTCTTCTAGTTGCAATTACTATCTTTGCTGCAAAGTAATAACTACATTTCCTTAGAAATATTCTATAATTTAGTCAACCTCCAACTGCCCAAGTCAGTAAAGGTTTTTACTAAGTTAACATTCAAAAAATAGTAGACCGGATGCGTTGTCTCATGCCTGTAATCCCAACACTTTGGGAGGCTGAGGCAGGTGGATCACCTGAGGTCAGGAGTTCGAGACAATTAACTGGGTATGGTGGTGCACGCTTGTAATCCCAGGTACTTGGGAGGCTGAGGCAGGAGAATCGCTTGAACCCGGGAGGCAGAGGTTGCAGTGAGCTGAGATCATGCCACTGCACTTCAGCCTGGGCGACAGAGAGGACTCCATCTCAAAGAAAAAAAGAAAAATAGTATGTTAAATTTTTGTTGTATAGTTTTGCTTGTATTCTACACTATCATGATGTGCAATAGAAAAAAGACAACTTATATACTTCAAAAGCTAATCTAAAATATATAACAACCAAAGTGTTATATTAAGATAATTCTTAACCTCTGTTAATAGTAACATGTTTCATTACAGTTATCAAATATATAGGTAAAATTTGGTGGCATGAAAACTCTTGTGGTCTGTATGTCTATCAAATATTCATGAAAAAACTTGAAGACTATCAATTTGGTACCTACAAAAGATGATGTGGTGGTCATGGAAATGCATCACCCAGATCTCCTCCTGTGAGAAGCAGAGTTGATTGAGAACCCTAGCTGCTGCCCCATGGTATCTACCACTGTATTCCTTGCTGTTCCCAGTCAATGAGTGAGAATGGCAGGACTATTAACACTGGCCCACTCCCCTGATGGGCAACATTGGCTCAAGGACTTCTCATTAGATTGCCCAGAATTTTCTTAGAAACATGCTACTGTCTGAGATTCTTCCTACCCCATACTCCTTTCCTTTACTCTCTCCTTCACAGGTGTCAAACCCTACCTACTTCATAATTCACAGATATCTCCTCCAATAAATCTCCTTCAAACTCAATGCCATCTTGCCTTCTGTTAATTTGTAGAGAACCCAAATTAACATGGATAACTTTTTAAAAACAACTGATAGACAGTTTTTCAGAAAATGTCATACAATGCTTGTGATTTTTTTTTTAGTATGATCATAGTTTAAACACTTTTACATCACTTGGGGGATTTCTGGGAAATTATATGTTGATCTTTTATGTACAAGGCTCATTCCATGGAGTGTTGTACATATTAAGTGTTTGGTTAGATTGAATTATGTCTAGCAGGTCCCAGAGGCTGAGACCTACACTGTGTGAAAATATATATATTACCTATTATTAAACTTGTAAGAGCAAGCATAAAGCCATAACCTGCTAGTAAATAACAAGTGTTCATTGGATAGTTTGCAGAGAGAAAACTTTGTCATAGCAATTGTTAGTGATAGTATATCAGTAATCTGATAATTTCAGAACAGGACAGTAATTTTTCTAAATACAAGGTAAGAATGGCAGTGAGATTAATGAGTGCTGATTGATCAATTAGAAGGGAAAGTCAGATGAAGAGTGCCTAATGAGTTCATTCATTCACTAAATTGATTCATTCATTTAATCAGTGGTGATTGCCTACTACGTGCTCGATATTCTGCGAGGCTCCTTCTGTTTTTTGTTTTATTTATTTATTTATTTATTTATTTATTTATTTATTTTTGAGAGTGAGCCTCGCTCTGTCGCCCAGGCTGAAGTGCAGTAGCGTGATCTCGGCTCACTGCAATATCTGCCTCTGGTTTCAAAAGATTCTCCTGCCTCAGCCTCCCGAGTAGTAGGAATTACAGGCACCCGCCACCAGGCCTGGCTAATTTTTTTTTTTTTTTTGGATTTTTAGTAGAGACAGGGTTTCACCATGTTGGCCAGGCTGGTCTCAAACATCTGACCTCCAGTAATCTGCCTGCTTCTGCCTCCCAAAGTGCTGGGATTACAGGCGTGAGGCACCGCACCAGGTCACTGCTAGGCTCTTTCTATTTGGTGATTAATGAAACAGATCCCCTGCCAGCCTAGCATAAAGTCTGATGTGTTTTGATGTATGCATGCAAATAGTTCCAGAAGACAACCACTGAAGACTAAAGGATTGCAGGTGACTATACTTCACCCCAGCCAAACCAAAGGGAACTTCATAAGTTTAATGAGACTATCACTTTCTGAACTTTTGGTACTAGATGACTCTTCAGAGATCTGGATTTTCACCTTTTGAAATCTAAACAGGCTCTGTGGGATATTTATTAATTAAATATTCATTTTATAATCAGATGTGTTCTGACTTTGCCATATATAAGCCTCCATGGACATTGATCAAGAAGATATGGAGTGAGCAGAGTGATAAAACCAAGATTCCTGGATATATAAAACTCTTTAAGCCCTTCCAAGTCCAAGAGGAGCGTTTTTGGTGGCCATAACCTCTGGAACTAAACTCCTCTCAACTTCCCTAAGACTGGTTTGCTATAAATGAATTACAAAAGATTATTGAACTAACAATGAATATGAGGGCATGTGTGAAATTAAGAAATATTTATGACTAACAAGTATTCAGTATCAGTTCATTGTCCTGTGGGCACTTCGTTCTGTCTTCTTTAAGATCTTTCATTTGCAAGCCGGGTGTGGTGACTCACAGCTGTAATCCCAGCACTTCGGGAGGCCGAGGTGGGCGGATCCCTTGAAGTCAGGAGTTTGAGACCAGCTTGGACAACATGGTGAATCCCTGTCTCTGCTAAAACTACAAAAAAAGTAGCCGGGCGTGCTGGTGGACGCCTGTAATCCCAGCTACTTGGGAGGCTGAAGCAGGAGAATTGCACGAACCCAGGAGACAGAGGTTGCAGTGAGCTGAGATGGAGTCACTGCACTCCAGCCTGGGCAACAGGGTGAGACTCTGTCTCAAAAAAATAAAAATAAAGAAAAAATAAAGTATCTTTTTTTTTTCTTTTTTTTGAGACGGAGTCTGGCCCTGTCGCCCGGGCTGGAGTGCAGTGGCCGGATCTCAGCTCACTGCAAGCTCCGCCTCCCAGGTTTACGCCATTCTCCTGCCTCAGCTTCCCGAGTAGCTGGGACTACAGGCGCCCACCACCTCGCCCGGCTAGATTTTTGTATTTTTTAGTAGAAACGGGGTTTCACCGTGTTAGCCAGGATGGTCTCGATTTCCTGACCTCGTGATCCGCCCTTCTCGGCCTCCCAAAGTGCTGGGATTACAGGCTTGAGCCACCGCGCCCAGCCAATATCTTATTTGTAGAAACAGATACCCCTCCACGATACTCCTATTGACCATTGGTTCTAAAATAACATATATTGCTTTCTGCTTCTCCCTCTCCCCCTTCTCTTTAGGGAGGGAATACCGTCTGTTATCTCTAAACCAACATCTCTCTTATAATCAGCCAAGTCTAGGTGGTAAATTAAAGAAAAATGTAGCTGTTTCTATTCAAGGTTTTTAGATGAAGACGACATAATCTATTTTGGTGGTGATTAAACTTTTTGGTTTGGGACCCTTTACTCTTAGAAACTTTTGAGGTGCCTATATTGTTTAGGACCCCAAAGAACATTGTTTTATGTACGATGTCTACTCACACTTACTGTATTAGGAATTAAAGCTAAGTAATATTTAACATACTTAACTCATTAAAAATAACCCATAGCAAACCTATTGCATGTTAACATAAAATGAAATGTTTTGAAACATAACTTCTCCAAAACAGAAAAAAAGAAATTGCAAAGAGTGGCATTGTTTTATTCTCTTCAAGATCTAACTTAATAGAAGGCAGCTGTGTTCTCATACCGTCTTCTGCATTCGATCTGCTGTGGTATTTTAACTGAGTTATGATGAAGAAAAGCTGGCTTCACATAGTTGTGTACTTGGAAAAAGGAAGATCCCACAGATCCACTGAAAGAGTTTGGTAGAGCTGAGGGTCCTCCAACCACATTTCCAAGAACTGCTGAGCTGATTTAAGTAGGAATGGAGATACTAAATAAGAATCTTTGGAACCGCCAGCAGAACCACACCCCAATATAGCACTGGCTGTAGAAGAAGGTAGCTGCTGCCTATAATGTGAGCTAGCTTTACCTCTGCAGGCAGGAACCTGCAACCACCACCACATGGGCCCCAGAACCCCTGTGTCCCAGTAACTTCCTTTTCACCACATTTAACCCATTTCTGAATGACTGTCTTGTGCAGATATATCAGCTTGATGAACACTGAAGTCAGATGCTTGCACTCCAGTGGAGGCTGGGAGGTGTGGTTTTACTGAACTCTATGGGGAAGGCAGACTTCACCCAGAGGAACTATCAGATATAGAAATGGTGTTCAAAGATTTTAGATAAAAATGTTACTTGTCCACTACTATCATCTAGCAGAGAAGCAGTTTCATTGGGACACACAGTATAGATGTGTAAAATATATAAAATGTATTGCAGAAATGTAAAAATAAGATTTAAATAATCCCAGGCCAGGCATGGTGGCTCACGCCTGTAATCCCAGCAGGCAGATAACGAGGTCAGGAGTTCGACACCAGCCCAATCAACATGGTAAAACCCCGTCTCTACTAAAAATACAAAAATTAGCCAGGCATAGTGGTGCGTGCCTGTAATCCCAGCTACTCGGGAGTCTGAGGCAGGAG
>NW_012117722.1:1916662-1921505 GCF_000951035.1 Colobus angolensis palliatus | reverse complement strand
CCCGTCTCGGCCTCCCAAAGTGCTGGGATTACAGGCTTGAGCCACCGCGCCCGGCCAAAACATTGTATTTTTCTTAGCACAGGAGATCATTGTATTCAAATTGGCATCTGAAACTTTAATGGGATATAAAATTTGGATTCTTTGCCAGAAGATTTTCATATTTTGTCTCATCCTGAAGTCAATGACTCAGCTGGATTCCTTATTTTTAAAAGTGCTTACACGAGATTTTGTTTTAATAGTTATCCCTCATTTTCATTCTGCTGCTCAGAAATGTCAGGATTTCTGAGTAGATTGTCTCATATCAAACCTGAGCCCTTGATTATATGAGTCACAGCCCTCTATCATCATCCATACCTACATACTAAATGTTTCTCCTAGGCAAAACAATCCAAATATTTTTATTGCCCAGTTTTATATGGGTTAATGCTGACTAGAATGCCCCCTTTCTTTCTCTACCAATACATATAGCTCTTCTCTCCTCTTTCAGTCCTTTCTGGAATAAGGATAGGTATAAATTAGATACATAAAGTGTCTTCCTCTACTTTAAAAAAGAAAAAAAAGTATGACTCATGTCATACATTTAATGCTCTTCCAGCTAATTAATCCTGGCTGTGATGGTTAATTTTAGGTATATCAACTTGACTGAGTTAAGGATTGCCCAGATAGTGGGTAAAACATTACTTCTGGCTGTGTCTGTGAGGGTGTTTCCTGAAGCAAGTAGCATTTGAATCAATAGGCTGAGTTAAGAAGATCGCCCTCACCAATGTGGACATGTATCAGCCAACTGTCGAGGGCCTGTATAGAACAAAAGGGGAGAGAAAGGATGAATTTGCTGCCTCTTCTTGAGCTGGGGACATCCATCTTCTCCTGCCCTCAGACATCAGAGCTCTAGGTTCTCAGGCCTTTGGACTCTGGGACTTGCACCAGTGGCCTCCCAGCTTTTCAGGCCTTCAAACTAAGAAAGAATTACATCACCAGTTTCTCTGGTTCTCCAGCTTACAAATGGCATATGTGGTACTTCTTGGCTTGTATAATCTTGTGAGGCAATTCCTATAATAAAGCATCTCTTGTAGATTCTATCTATCCTGTTGGTTCTGTTTCTCTGGAACACCCTAATACACTGACCAGGCCTCGTCATCCTGTCACTGCAGCAACCCCTTATCCTTCATGTAGATGCCATGGCTGGCATGCAGAACGCTTCCCTTCTACACATCTGACTTTGTTCTCCATTCTAAGCTTTTGGGGAGCATTTTCATTCTGAAGGGGTTAGAATGCCACAAATTACATTTCTAGTGAGTTATGCATGCAAATTAAGTTCTGCCAATTAGATGCACTGATTGTGATTTAAAAGGGAATGTGAGGGAAGGCCACCTTCCCACTGCTGATTTTTCTGGCTGGCTGATACAGCTGTAGAGACCTTGAATTTGTCTGCAGCAGCACTCCACTCTGTAGTTACTAGTCTTGTGGGTACAGTCATTTCCTTGATTAGGCTACATTACATGGCAAAGGTGATGGGATAGTCACTCCAGGGATCATGTTGCCTTTTATAAGACTGCTGTAGCCTGCTGGAGGCAGATTCTCCTGCTGACTTTGAAAAGGTAAACTGCCATCTGGTGAAAGCACCATTGGCTGAGACCTGAGGGTGGCCTGTAGGAGCTGAAAACAATCTGTGGCTGACAGCCAGCAAGAAAACAAGGACCTCATTCCTACCCCTTTAAGACTCTGAATTCTGCCAGCCATCTAAATGGGGTTCAACACAGAGGACTCCAAACCTCAGGTGAGGTCCCAGCCCTGCCCAACTTTGATTTCAGCCTAGTGAGACCCTGAGCAGAAGACCCTACTAATTGATTCCCAGTCTTCTGACATGTGGAAAAGAAACTGAACTAATAAATGTGTGCTGTGCTAAGCCACTACATTTGTGGTCATTGCTTAGACAACAATAGAAAAGTGTTACAGTATTCAAATTGCTATTACTAGGACGTTGACCTCCAGAGCAATGACTGGGCAGGCTTTAAGACCTTGTCCTCCCCTTTCTTGCAATTGGGCAATTGGATCCTTATTTTGATTATTTATACACAAAATCCCTCTAAGATTTGCTCTGCTAAACTCTTGCCATTGTCTCTCTCAAGAGAAATGAAGCCCTGCTACCTGCAGACATTCTTCCCTATGCCAACTTCCTGTTGATCAGCAATAGTTTAAATAGTTACTGCTCTTGGATTCCTTTTTGCCGTGTCTGCCTACATAAAATATACTGCTCTTGTTACTTTACAGTGGATCTCCTTTCCCTGTGAGCTATGAGCCCCATATGTGAGCGCTAACACCTACTACTTACTGTGATAACTTGTATGTATAGAATTTATATATATTATATAATATGTAATATATATGTACTGTATTTGTTTTAATTTAGAAAATATGAGAAGAATCTTTAAAACTTTAAATTGCTATAAAATGTATTGTGCTAAATTCTTTTAGATATTTATTAGATAAAATGCACCATTTTTCAAAATCACTCAAAATACTAAAAGATTTAGACTCTCCTAAGTTTTCTAATATCAGTATAAGAAAGCTAGCGAAAAGTTCCACCTTGAAGTGCAGAGGGCAGGTGATGACTGACAAAGGTGGGAGGTGTTTGAGGAAGATGAGGCTGGGAGACATCAAGCTAATGGATATGGTTTGGATTTGTGTCCTTGCCCAAATCTAATGTTGAATTGTAATCCCCAGTGTTGGAAGAGAGGCTTGGTAGGAGGTAACTGGATCATGGGGTGGACTTCCACCTTGCTGTTCTCGTGATCATGAGTGAGTTCTCATGGGACCTGGTTGTTTAAAAGTGTGTTGCAAGAGAGAGGGATCATCATGGTACAGGGGAGGCAAGACTAGATTGCAGCTGTGGACACAGCAGCATGCGGAGACTCACCTTGTGAATTTAACCTCCAGATCAACTGCAAGAACAAACCAGCAATCCCGAGAGGACCCACAGACCTCTGAAGGAAGCGGACTGCTCCTGCAGGACCCAGGAGACACCCCAAATATATTCTGTGAGTTCCCGAATGCTGGAAGTGGAAAAGGGAGACCTTTGTCTCTGGAACACACACCCCCACTGGAGAAGCTGACGGTCTGTTTGTGGGAGAAGTTTCTGACCTTGCCTGGAGCTGAGTCAATTTAGAGAGCCGAGTGAAATACAGGGGTAGAGGAAGCAGCTGAAAGGCCCTGGGAACTTGCTGGGTCCCCAAGCAGCCCATCCTGCCTGACACCACAGGGATCCATCGGAAGGGTGGCCAGAAGAGCAAGGGGTAAAACTCTGCTGGGAGAAGGAAAGCTCTAGCTGAACTTTGTAACAATTTGAGCGGGGTGAGAAGCCTCTTGGCCAGAACTTGGGGGAGGGCGCAAATCTGGTATGCAGACTCCACAGGTGGGGAACAGCCAAGCTCTTTTCTTTCATAGCTGGGAGGTGGGTAGCCTGGGGCAAGTTTTCATGCCCATCTCGGCCACCACCAGATAACAGATTCAGGGCTGTTGGGTGGGGCACAGTGGGAGTGAGACCGACTCTTCAATTTGCATGGGAGCTGGGTGAGGACTATAACTGCTGGCTTTCTCCCATGTCCCTGACAATCTGCATGACTCAGCACAGGCAGCCATAATCCTCCTAGATACACAACTTCAGTGACCTGGGAATCTCACCCCCATCCCCAACAGCAGCAAGACCCACCCAAGGAGAGTCTGAGGTCAGACACGCCTACCCCTGCCCCCACCTGAATGCCTTTCCCTACCCACCCTGGTAGCTGATGACAAAGGGCATATACTCTTGGGAGTTCTAGGGCCTTGCCCACCACCATACTACCACAGCTGATGCTTTCTGGAAATGTCACCTCCTGGCAGGAGGCCAAACAGCACAAAAGTAGAGCGTTGAACCACCAAAGTGGCTGGGCACGGTGGCTCATGCCTGTAATCTCACACTTTGGGAGGCCAAGATGGGTGGATCCCCTGAGGTCAGGAGTTCAAAACCAGCCTGGCCAACATGGCAAAATCCCATCTCTACTAAAACTACAAAAATTAGCTGGATGTGGTGGTGGAAACCTGTAATCCCAGCTACTCAGGAGGCCGAGGCAGGGACAATTGCTTGAACCCGAGAGGCAGAGGTTGCAGTGAGCTGGGATTGCACCACTATACTCCACCCTGGGTCTCAAAAAAAAAAAAAAAAAAAGGTTTAAATAATCCCTAAAGCATGTTCAATGTCCATTCCTGTTCCTTTGAAGAATACTTCCGTAGAGATTAGACTTTGAGCCTGTAATTTATTTTTGTGCCTTACATAGCGTTGGTTAATGAATACGAAGATTACTTAATGATCAATAACTTACGAAAGTTACTTAAAATTCTGTAACATCCTATATTCTTTTAGAATAAGGTTTATATGTATTTGGGCCATGTATTTCTAACTTAGTTTTACCAAATAGAATCTTGTCTGATGCCTTGAAACCACAAATACTCCTAATTAGCTATTGCTTGTAAAAAGGAATCAAGGACAGATTGAGAATGGAGTTTGTTATTGATGCAGGTGTGACAAGGAGATGAAAAACAAAAGAGCTTTTAGAAGCAATTTATAATATTGGAAGTTGAAAACATGCACAAGGAAGAAACTAGGAATATGTTTTTGCAGGGCTTGTCTTTTCCTAGCTCCTTTGGAAAATTTTGAATTTATAAACTGAGATGTTATAGACTGTGGCCTGTAACCATTATCTTAAAACATTGTATTTTTCTTTTTTTTTTTTGAGACAGAGTCTTGCTCTGTCACCCAGGCTGGAGTGCAGTGGCCGGATCTCAGCTCACTGCAAGCTCCGCCTCC
>NW_012117722.1:1915805-1916612 GCF_000951035.1 Colobus angolensis palliatus | reverse complement strand
CAGGAAGCCACATCCCTAGGAAAAGGAGGAGAGTACTGCATCAAGGGAACACCCTGGGGTACAAAAGAATCTGAACAGCCTTCAGCCCTAGACCTTCCCTCTGACAGAGCCTACCCAAATGAGAAGGAACCAGAAAACCAAGTCTGGTAATATGACAAAACAAGGCTCTTTAACACCCCCAGAAAATCACATTAGTTCACCAGCAATGGATTCTAACCAAGAGAAATGCCTGATTTACCTGAAAAAGAATTCAGGAGGTTAGTCATTAATCTAATCAGGGGGGCACCAGAGAAAGGTGAAGCCCAATGCAAGGTAATCCAAAAAAAGATACAAGAAGTGAAGGGAGAAATATTCAAGGAAATAGATAGCTTAAAGAAAAAGCAATAAAAATTTCAGGAAGCTTTGGACACAATTTTAAAAATGCTAAATGCTCGGAAAGTCTCAGCAATAGAATTGAAGAAATAGAGAAAAAATTCACAGCTCAAAGACAAGGTCTTCCAATTAACCCAATCCATCAAAGACAAAGAAAAAAGAATAAGAAAATATGAACAAAGCCTCCAAGAAGTCTGGGATTATGTTAGACAACCAAACCTAAGAATAACTGGTGTTCCTGAGGAAGAAGAGAATTCCAAAAGCTTGGAAAACATATTTGGGGGAATAATCAAGGAAAACTTCCCCAGCCTTGCTAGAGATCTAGACATCCAAATACAAGAAGCACAACACTTTTACACTGTTGGTGGGATTGTAAACTAGTTCAACCATTATGGAAAACAGTATGGCGATTCCTCAAGGATCTAGAACTAGATG
>NW_012117722.1:1904481-1911210 GCF_000951035.1 Colobus angolensis palliatus | reverse complement strand
TATCAGATTAACAGCATGTTTTCCAGCAGAAATCCTGCAAGCTAGAAGGGATTGGGGCCCTATCTTCAGCCTCCTCAAGCAAAACAATTATCAGCAAAGATTTTGTATCCAGCAAAACTAAGCATCATATTTGAAGGAAAGATAGTCTTTTTCAGACAAACAAATGCTGAGAGAATTCACCATTACCAAACCACCACTACAAGAACTGCTAAAAGGAACTCTAAATTTTGAAACAAGTCCTGGAAACACATCAGAATGGAACCTGTTTAATGCATAAATCACATAGGACCTATAAAACAAAAATACAAGTTAAAAAGCAAAAACAAAAAACAAACAAAAAAAAAGTACACAGGGAACAAATAGCACCATGAATGCAATGGTACCTCACATTTAAATTCTTTTTTTTTTTTTTTTTTTTTTTTTTGGAGTGCAGTGGCCAGATCTCAGCTCACTGCAACCTCCGCCTCCCGGGTTTACGCCATTCTCCTGCCTCAGCCTCCCGAGTAGCTGGGACTACAGGCGCCCGCCACCTCGCCCGGCTAGATTTTTGTATTTTTTAGTAGAGACGGGGTTTCACAGTGTTAGCCAGGATGGTCTCGATCTCCTGACCTCATGATCCGCCCGTCTCGGCCCCCCAAAGTGCTGGGATTACAGGCTTGAGCCACCGCGCCCGGCCCTAAATTCTAATATTGAATGTAAGTGGCCTAAATGCTCCTCGTAAAAGATACAGAACTGTGGAATGGATAAGAACTCACCAACCATCTGCTGCCTTCAAGAGACTCACCTAACACATAAGGACTCACATAAACTTAAAGTAAAGGGGTGGAAAAAGGCATTGCATGCAAATGGACACCAAAAGCAAGCATGGGTAGCTATTATTATACCAGACAAAGCAAACTTTAAAGCAACAGCAGTTAAAAGAGACAAAGAAGGACATTATATAATGGTAAAAGGCCTTGTAAAATATCACAATCCTAAACATATATGCACCTAACACTGGAGCTCCCAAATTCATAAAAAAATTACTGATAGACCTAAGAAATGAGATAGACAGCAACACAATAATAGTGGGGGACTTTAATACTCCAATGACAGCACTAGACAGATCATCAGGACAGAAAGTCAACAAAGAAACAATGTATTTAAACTTAACCTTGGAACAAATGAACTTAACAGATAAATACAGAACATTCCATCCAACAACTGCAGAATACACATTCTATTCAACAGCATATGGAACTTTCTCCAAGATAGACCATATGATATGCTATAAAACAAGCCTAAATAAATTTAAGAGAATTGAAATTATATCAAGCACTCTCTCAGACCACAGTGAAATAAAACTGGGAATCAACTCCAAAAGGAACCTTTAAAACTGTTCCTATACATGGAAATTAAATAACTTACTCCTGAATGAGCATTGGGTCAAAAAAAAATCAAGATGGAAATTTAAAAATTCTTCAAACTGAATGACAATAACGACAAAACATACCAAAACCTCTTGGACACAGCAAAGGTGGTCCTAAGAAGAAAGTTCATAGCCCTAAACACCTACATCAAAAAGACTGAAAGAGCACATTCTAAGGTCACACCTCAAGGAACTAGAGAAACAAGAACAAACCAAATGTAACCCCAGCAGAAAAAAGGAAGTAACCAAGATCAGAACAGAACTAAATGAAATTGAAACAAACAAACAAACAAAATACAAAAGATAAGTTAAACAAAAATTAGGTTCTTTGAAAAGATAAATAAAATTGATAGACCATTAGATTAACCAAGAAAAGAAGAAAGAAAATCCAAATAACCTCACTAAGAAATGAAACAGGAGATATTACAACTGACACCACTGAAATACAAAAGGTCATTCAAGGCTACTATGAATACCTTTACACACATAAACTAGAAAACCTAGAAGAGATGGATAAATTCCTGGAAAATTCCTACTATGAACACCTTTACACACATAAACTAGAAAACCTAGAAGAGATGGATAAATTCCTGGAAAAATGCAACCCTCTTAGCTTAAATCAGGAAGGATTAGATACCCTGAACAGACCAATAACAAGTGGCAAGATTGAAATAGTAATTAAAAAGTTACCAACAAAAGAAAGTCCAGGACCAGACAGATTCACAGCAGAATTCTACCAGACATTCAAAGATGAATTTGTGCCAATCCTTTTGACACTACTCCATAAGAGAGAGAAAGAAGGACCCCTCCCTAAATCGTTCTATGTTCACGTAATACCAAAACCAGGGAAGGACATAACCCAAAAAGAAAACTACAGACCAATATTGCTGATGAACATAGATGCTAAAACCCTTAACAAAATACTAGCTAACCGAATCCAACAACATATCAAAAAGATAATCCACCATGATCAAGTGAGTTGCATGCCAGGGATGCAGGAATGGTTTCACATACACAAGCCAATAAGTGTGATACACCACATAAACAGAATTAAAAACAAAAATCACAGGATCACCTCAATAGATGCAGAAAAACCATTTGACAAAATCCAATACCGCTTTATGATTAAAACTTCAGCAAAGTCAGCATACAAGGGACATACTTTAATGTAATCAAAGCCATCTATGACAAACCCACAGCCAACATAATACTGAATGGGAAAAGTTGAAAGCATTCTCTCTAAGATCTGGAAGAAGACAAGGATGCCCACTCTACCACGCCCCTTCAACATAGTACTGGAAGTCCTAGCCAGAGCAACCAGACAAGAGAAGGAAATAAAGGGCATCCAAACTGGCAAAGAGGAAGTCAAACTGTCACTGCTGACAATATGATCGTTTACCTTGAAAACTCTAAAGATTCCTCTGGAAAGATCCTAGAACTGATAAAATAATTCAGCAAAATTTCTGGATACAAGATTAATGTACACAAATCAATAGCTCTTCTATACATCAACAGCAACCAAGCAGAGAATCAAATCAAGAACTCGACCCCTTTTACAATAGCTACAAAAAAAAAAATAAAGTACTTAGGAATATACCTTACCAAGGAGTTGAAAGACCTCTACAAGGAAAACTACAAAACACTGCTGAAAGAAATCATAAATGACACAAACAAATGGAAACACATCCCATGTACATGGATGAGCAGAATCAATATTGTGAAAATAACCATACTGCCAAAAGCAATCTACAAATTAAATGCAATCCCCATCAAAATACTGCCATCATTCTTCACAGAATTAGAAAAAGCAACTCTAAAACTCATGTAGAACCAAAAAAGATCCCACACAGCCAAAGCAAGACTAAGCAAAAATAACACATCTGGAGGCATCACACTACCTGATTTCTTTTTCTTTTCTTTTTTTTTTGAGACGGTGTCTCACTCTCTGTTGCCCAGCCTGGAGTGCAATGGCATGGTCTCAGCTCAGTGCAAACTCTGCCTCCCAGGTTCAAGCGATTCTCCTGCCTCAGCCTCCTGAGTACCTGGGATTACAGGCACCTGCCACAATGCCTGGCTATTTTTCTTGTATTTTTAGGGTTTTCACCATGTTGGCCAGGCTAGTCTCGAACTCCTGACCTCATGATCCGCCTGCCTTGGCCTCCCAAAGTGCTGGGATTACAGGCATGAACCACTGCACCTGGCCCTGATTTCAAACTGTACTATAAGGCTATAGTTACCAAAACAGCATGGTGCTGGAATAAAAATAGGCACATAGACCAATGGAACAGAATAAAGAACCCAGAAATAAACCTAAATACTTACAGCCAACTGATCTTCGACAAAGCAAACAAAAACATAAAGTGAGGAAAGGACACCCTATTCAACAAATGATGCTGGGGTAACTGGCTAGCCACATGTAGGAGAATGAAACTGGATCCTCATCTCTCACCTTATACAAAAATCAACTCAAGATGGATTAAGAACTTAAACCTAAGACCTAAAACTATAAAAATTCTAGAAGATAACATTGGAAAAACCCTTCTAGACATTAACTTGGGCAAGGACTTCATGATCAAGAACCCAAAAGCAAATGCAATAAAAACAAAGATGAATAGCTGGGATTTAATTAAACTAAAGAGTTTTTGCATGGCAAAAGGAACAGTCAACAGAGTAAACAGAAAACCCACAGAGTGGGAGAAAATCTTCGCAATCTATAAATCTGACAAAGGACTAATATCCAGAATCTACAACAAACTCAAGCAAATCGGTAAGAAAAAAAAAAATCCCACCAAAAAGTGGGCTAACGACATGAATAGACAATTCTCAAAAGAAGATACACAAATGGCCAACAAACATGAAAAAATTCTCAACATCACTAGCTTTTCACAATTAATAGAACACTCCAAATTATTTGTATTCAGTTTTTATTGAGAAAATCTGAAAAGAATTGACTAGAAATGGGAATCAATCTATGAGTACAGTCAGTGCCAAAATAACAGAATAAAGATTCTCACCGTGTTCAGATACTTTCCAAAATGTAAAATAATTAAAATGTAAAAGGCAAAAATGGTTTCAGAAAAGAATAAGACTGACATTTTCAGATGTTCTGCCAAAGCAAAGCTGCCTCTCCTGTCGTGCAGCAGCCTGACAGGCATGATCACCGATGGGCAAATGAGCTGCTGTTGATTTCCTACAAATCCAGCTCCCTGCCCGCCTCCACACCACCCCCTCTGCAGTCGGTCAAGGGAACCAAGTCACCACTCCAGAGTCAGGTCACTGGAAAGATGTTTAGGCGTGAAATGTCACAGCTATTCCAGTAATTGAAGCATAAGACATATCCTATTTTTCCACTAGATACATTTTTAGGGCACACTCAGAACCAGTTTAAGACCTACATATCATGATTTAATTTAAGCCCTCTCAGAAAACTCTTTTCTCCAAGCTTTTCCCCACTGAACTTTACAATTTTCCTCACATTAGAGGCATGCTCAGTTGGCCCTCTAGATGCACACTTGTCACAGTTTAAGGTATTAAGGTGCAAATGAATTTGTGTAACTTATGAGAATATGCTAATTGTGTTTTACATATTCATTGCCACTTGGCCTTAAGCAATCTCTTGTGGAAAGAGATCAGAAATGTGATTTTTTAAATTGTTGATTAAGCTTTTATTATGAAAATTTTCAAAATACAGAAAGGTATGATAGTATACTGTGGGTCCCCATGTACCCATCACCCAAATTTAATGGTTGTCAATGTTTATCAACAGTTATTCACTTTGTTTAATTTATCCTCTTACAAATTTTCCCCCTCTGAGATATTTTAAGGCAAATGATTTCAGACTGGATATGTAAATTTTGATGTAGAGGGATTTTTTTTTTTTGAGATGGAGTCTTGCTCTGTTGCCCAGGCCGGAGAGCAGTGGCATGATCTTGGCTCACTGCAGCCTCCACTTCCAGGGTTCAAGCGATTCTCTTGCCTCAGCCTCCAGAGTAGCTGGGATTACAGGCACCCGTCATCACGCCCAGCTAATTTTTGTATTTTTAGTAGAGATGGGGTTTCACCATGTTGGCCAGGCTGGTCTCAAACTGCTGACCTCAAGTGATCCATCTGCTTCAGCCTCCCAAGGTGCTGGGATTACAGGCGTGAGTCGCCGCGCCTGGCCTGATGTAGAGGAATTAAAGCAAATTTCACAGATGGGTCCCTGGCTGGGCAGTCTGACTAGCTGAGAGTGGTAGGTGGGGGTGCTGGGAGTAAGGGTATTGTCAGATAAAGGAAGCATTGGCCCAGGGATAGGGTACTGAAAGTTCAATGCATTTTTTAAAGTGTATATTTTCAGAGAAGCAACTGATCTGACTGCAAACCAAAAAAAAAAAAAAAGATCTTGTTCTTTTTCTTTTTTTTTTTTTGAGACAGAGTCTTGCTCTGTCACCCAGGCTGGAGTGCAGTGGCCGGATCTCAGCTCACTGCAAGCTCCGCCTCCCGGGTTCACGCCATTCTCCTGCCTCAGCCTCCTGAGTAGCTGGGACTACAGGCGCCCGCCACTGCGCCCGGCTAATTTTTTTTGTATTTTTGGTAGAGACGGGGTTTCACTGTGGTCTCGAACTCCTGACCTTGTGATCCGCCCGCCTCGGCCTCCCAAAGTGCTGGGATTACAGGCTTGAGCCACCGCGCCTGGCCAAGATCTTGTTCTTTTAAGGTTTTGTTTCCTCTTAAGTGTAAGAAGACTGTGCTTGTATTCACGTATTACAAGGTATTTATTTTAGACTCATAATACTCATAATTACATGGAGATTAAATATCCTGTTGTAAGCAGGATAGTAACTCCTTGGTTCTCAGTCCTCCAGTGTTACAGCATACTCCTTTTAAAGACCAAGGGCTATGATTTAATGGATTTTATTTTATTTTCTTGGGACGGAGTCTCGCTTTGTCACCCAAGCTGGAGTGCAGTGGCGCCGTCTTGGCTCCCTGCAACCTCCACCTGCTGGGTTCAAGCGATTCTCCTGCCTCAGCCTCCCAAGTAGCTGAGATTACAGGCACCTGCCACCATGCCTGCCTAATCTTTGTATTTTTTTTAGTAGAGACAGGGTTTCACCATGTTGGCCAGGTTGGTCTCAAACTCCTGACCTCAAGTGATCTACCTGCCTCAGTCTCCCAAAGTGCTGAGATTACAGGTGCGAGCCACCATGCCTGGCTGAATTGTAGCAAATACATTCAAAAGTTTCATCATCTTTTATATTCAGGAAAATTATTATTATTGGTTCAGTCCTCTTGTATTATTTAGTTTATTTCCAGTTCTTGGAAAAGTGGAGATTAGGCTCTTT
>NW_012117722.1:1882188-1904046 GCF_000951035.1 Colobus angolensis palliatus | reverse complement strand
GGGGTTTCTCCATGTTGGCCAGGCTGGTCTCAAACTCCTGACCTGGAGTGATCCACCCGCCTCAGCCTCCCAAAGTGCTGGGATCACACATGTGTCAGCCACCGTTCCAGCCAAAATCTCTCACTAACTATTAAGCTTACAGTCTTTCAGAGAGTCCCCTGTCTATTGTAAAATGTAACTGTAACGCAAGGGAATACCTTCTTCTTCCTGCTAAGGGTTGCCATTCACTAGCGAGTTTGGGAAGGGGGTTTGTTGCAGGACACTGTGTGGGTTAGTTGCCGATGTAGATGTGTCCCCCTTACCCCTCTGCAGCTCACAGCCCTGCCCGTGTCCCTTCAGTGGGATACTGATGTCGCCACGCTGGCCACGGTCTACAGGACGGTGATAGGAGGTCACACCTCCCTATACTGCTATGTTCCTGATGCCCCCAGTTTCTCCTGTCAGCCTCTCACTGAAGGTCTGGGTGACTGAGACTGTGCTTAAGACAGCACAGGACAGGGCACAATTGCACACTGGGTAACATGACAGGGTAAGTTATTAAGGGGGAAAAAAAAAAAAACAGTGGGCTATTTCTTGATGTTACCGGTTTCCTTGAATTACTGTGGTCTCATCAGGAAAGAATAGTTTCTCTGTCCCTCCAACCAATCCAAGAAAGAGAGGCTGGTATTACGTTTTTAAGGTCCCATTTCTTTTTTTTACTCCTCTTACTCCACCAGGGAAGTAAACAGCTTTGTGACTCATGTCCTTTGAGGGGGCTTTAAGCTGGACCACCTCTGAAGTGGAGAGGAAGAGGACCCAGACTTTAGCTTAAAGAGGAAGTATGGCCTATTAGTACCATATGCCAGGCAGAATCCCTGGTGGAATTGCCTGCGAGGAGATAGGGTAGGGATTCCTGGGGGCTAAATGCCAAGATCCACAACCTTGAAAGCTGTATTAGTTGTCTAGGGCTGTTGTACCACAAACTGCATGACTTAAAACAACAGAAATGTGATGTCTCATAGTTCTGGAGGCTAGAACTCCAAAAATGCCAGCAGAGCCATGCTCCCTCTGAAACCTGAAAGGGAATCCTTTGCTGCTTCCTAGGTTCTGATGGTATGCCAGCAATCTTTGGCATTCCTTTGTTTACAGGTGCGCAACTCCCATCTCTGCCTTTGTAGTCACTGGTGTTCTCCCTGAGTGCCTCTGTCTTCACATGCACACCTGCTTATAAGGACCCCAGTCATATTGTGTTAGGGGCCCATCCTATTCCAGCAAATAAGATCACATTCTGAGGTACCACGATTTAGGGCCACAAAATACATTTTTTGGGGAGATACACAACTCAACCCACCAAGAGCCGTAGCACAAGATCCCTGTACCAAGCCTGGTATGGAGAAGGCAGCCACCAGCTTTGAATGGGCCAAGCAGGCGTGGATGACTATGCCTGGCAGTGATTAATGGTAGAACAGAAGCCCTCCCCCAAACTTCTAGATTGTGCAGCGACTTTTTTTTTTTTTCTGAGACAGAGTCTCTCTTTTGCCCAGGCTGGAGTGAAGTAACATCTCAGCTCACTGCAGCCTCTGCCCCTGCCAGATTCAAGCAATTCTCTTGCCTCAGCCTCCCAAGTAGCTTTGATTACAGGCATGTGCTACCACGCCCAGTTAATTTTTGTATTTTTAGTAGAGACAAGGTTTTATCATGTTAGCTAGGCTGGTCTTGAACTCCTGATCTCAGGTGATTCACCCGCCTTGGCCTCCCAAAGTGCTAGGATTACAGGGGTGAGCCACCATGCCCACCTAGGGACGCTTATACAACCTTGAAGAGAAAGAAGCCACCCCCACTCCACTCCCACCCCACAAATAATATGACTGGGCTTACATTTCTCTGGGGGGACTGATTTGGTGATTCTGCCCCTGCGTGTATGGGGGCATACCCAGAGGATTACACTTGGCATCCCTCTTTTTAACATACCCTGGGCCAGCCTGGTGCAGTGGCTCACACCTGTAATCTCAGCACTTTGGGAGGCCAAGGCAGACAGATCACCTGAGCTCAGGAGTTCGAGGCCAGCCTGGCCAACATGGTGAAATGCCATCTCTACTAAAATTACAAAAAATCAACCAGGCGGGTGGCACTCACCTGTAGTCCCAGCTACTCTGGAGGCTGAGCCAGGAGAATTGCTTGGACCTGGGAGGCAGAGGTTGCAGTGAGCCAAATCATGCCACCGCATTCCAGCCTGCGCTACAAAGCAAGACTCCATCTCAGAACAAAACAAAACAAACCCCAAAAAACAACAACAACAAAAAACATACCCTGGACCATCTGCATTCTATTCATTTCTCACTGGCTGGTTTTTGTTTTTGTTTCCAAGTGCCTCATTCTTTTATTTACTTTTCACGGTTGCTAGTGTTCTACCCAATCAAGTTGAAGGTCAACTTGATTGGATTGAAGGATACAAAGTATTGTTCCTGGGTGTGTCTGTGAGGGTGTTGCAGAAGGAGATTAACAGGAGGCCAAGACGGGCGGATCACGAGGTCAGGAGATCGAGACCATCCTGGCTAACACGGTGAAACCCCGTCTCTACTAAAAAATACAAAAAACTAGCCGGGCGAGGCGGCGGGCGCTTGTAGTCCCAGCTACTTGGGAGGCTGAGGCAGGAGAATGGCGGGGGGCGGAGCTTGCAGTGAGCTGAGATCCAGCCACTGCACTCTAGCCTGGGCGACAGAGCGAGACTCCGTCTCAAAAAAAAAAAAACATTTGAGCCAGTGGACTGGGAGAAGAAGACCCACTCTCAATATGGGTGGACACCATCTAATCAGCTGCTGGCACTGCTAAAATAAAAGCAGTGGATGACTAGACTGACCGAGTCTTCTGGCTTTCATCTCTCTTCTGTGCTTGACGCTTCCGGCCCTCAGACATCAGACTGCAAGTTCTTCAGCTTTGGACTCTTGGACTTCTACCAGTGGTTTGCCTGGGGCTCTTGGACCTTCGACCACAGACTGAAGGCTGCACTGTCGGCTTCCCGACTTTTGAGGTTTTGGGGGCTTGGACTGGTGTCCTTGCTCCTCAGCTTGCAGACTTCAAGTGGGACTTCACCTTGTGATCATGTGAGTCAATACTTTCTAATAAACTACCATTGATATATACACCTATTCTATTAGCTCTGTCCCTCTAGAGAACCCTGACGAATACAGTCCTCATATTCCTCTCCTTTTATTTTCCCAATCAAAACATTTATGAAATATATGTGCATTGGCAAAAAACTAAGGTTACTTCCTAGTCAAAAGTGCTACACACTCCTAGCCAGCATGCTTCATAACAAAATATTATATTAACATTTTAAAAATACATCCTATATAAAATGTATAGAGAGAACTTACTCCCTTACAGGCCCTGATAAGCAGCAGGGAAGGGATAGGAAAATGTTTTCCTCTCCTCTGTAGAGTTAGTGCCTAGGAACTGAGAATATGGGGGGTCTGGATTTTTTTCCTCCAGTTATATAAAAATCAGAGAAGTGCCCCATTTCTGCTCAAATGCATTTGAGATATCATCACTGATAATTCCTTAGTTTTAAAACTAAAATCTGTCTGCAATATTTTAAATACCATAAATAGCAACCTCCCACTCAGACAAAAAATGGAAACCTCTGTATACTGTTCTGTAATCAGAGCATCTAGCACAGAGGAAAAATCCAAGAAGTAAGGTAAACTAGAAAACTACATAAATAAACTATATCTATAAAACTATATAAATTATATAAATGCATATCAGTTATATTTGACAATATAACTAGTTATCAATAACATTGCTAAACCACTTTACTTATTGAATTTTTTTTTTAATTCCCCTTTTAAAGAGTGAGAAGATGGGGCTGTAGGAAATGGACCTTCACCCCCATTTTAATAGAAAGTCATCAAGGCAGTTTTAGCAATCTGAATTGAGGATCAGTTTACAAAGAGAAAATCAATTTATGTTTAAGTGTGTGTGTATACACACACACACACATATTCCCACACCCTCCCTGAGGGCTTTGAGTGATTCAATGTCTGAAAATATCCACAGCAAACTGAGAGAAAATTACTGTGGTTCATTGACTCATTTACGTAAACCTTTATTAGCCATAACTTCTTAATGTATTAAATGCATTAAAAGACATGTTGAAAGCCAAGATAGAGGCCAGGCATGGTGGCTTATGCCTGTAATCCCAGCACTTTGGGAGGCCAAGACAGGCAGATTACTTGAGGTCAGGAGTTCCAGACCAGCCTGGCCAGCATGGTGAAACCCCATCTCTACAAAAATACAAAAATTAGCCAGGTGTGGTGGTATGTGCCTTAATCCCAGCTGCTCAGGAGGCTGAAACTGGAGAATCACTTGAACCCAGGAGGCAGAGGTTGTAGTGAGCCGAGATGGTGCCACTGCACTCCAGCCTGGGTGACAGAGTGAGACTCTTTCTCTAAATAAATAAATAAAATAAAGCCAAGATAGGCTGAAACTAGGCCTCTTGTGCCAAAGAGTTAGCCAAGATGTGAATGCAAAGGAAAAGTTCCTGAAGGCAATTAAAAGTGCTACTACAGTAAAAAAAAAAAAAAAAAAAAAAAAAGATTAGAAAGCAAAACAATGTATTGCTGATATGGAGAAAATTTGAGTGGTCTAGATTGAAGAACAAACCAGCAACAACGTTCCCTTAAACCAAAACCTAACCCAAAGCAAGGTCCTAAGTCTCTTCCTTTTTTTTTTTCTGAGATGGGGTATCGCTCTGTCGCCCAGGCTGGAGTGCAGTGGCACAATCTAGGCTCACTGCAACCTCCACCTACTAGGTTCAAGCTATTCTCCTGCCTCAGCCTCCCAAGTAGCTGGGACTACAGGCATGTGCCACATGCCCAGCTAATTTTTGTATTTTTAGTAGAGACAAGGTTTCACCATGCTGGCCAGGCTGGTCTCGAACCCCTGGCCTCAAGTGATCCATCTGCCGTGGCCTCCCAAAGTGCTGGGATTATAGGCGTAAGCCACTGCACTTCAATTCTATCAAGGCTGAGAGAGGTGAGGAAGCTGCAGAAGAAAGGTTTAAAGCTAGCAAAGGTTCGTTCATGCAGTTTAAGAAAAGAAGCTGTTTACAGAACATAAAAGTCAAGGTGAAGCAGAAAGTGCTGATGGAAAAGCTGCAGCAAGTTATCGAAAAGACCTAGTTAAGATCACTGATGAGGGCTGGGCGTGGTGGCTCACACCTGTAATCCCAGCACTTTGGGAGGCCGAGATGGGCAGATCACGAAGTCAAGAGATCTAGACCATCCTGGCCAACATGATGAAGCCCCATCTCTACTAAAAATATAAAAGTTAGCTGGGCGTGGTGGCGCGTGCCTGTAGTCCCAACTACTCAGGAGGCTGAGGCAAGAGAATTGCTTGAACCTGGGAGGCGGAGGTTGCAGTGAGCCAAGATTGCGCCACTGCACTCGTGCCTGGTGACAGAGCGAGACTCCATCTCAAAAAAAAAAAAAAGAAAAAGAGATCACTGACGAAGGTGTCTACACTAAACAACAGATTTTCAATCTAGGACTTTCAAAGATAGAGAGGAGAAGTCAATGCCTGGCTTCAAAGAACAGGCTGACTCTCTTGTTAGGAACTAATGCAGCTGGTGCCTTGAAGTTGAAACCAATAGTCATCTACTTTCCCTACAATCCTAGGGCACTCAAGAATTATGCTAAATCGACTCTGCCTGTGCTCCATTAGTGGCACAACAAAGCCTGGATGACAGCACATCTGTTTACAGCACGGTCTCCTATATATTTTAAGCCCACTGTTGAGGCATACAGCTCAGAAAAAAAGATTTCTTTCCTAATATTACTGCTCACTGACAATGTACCTAATCACCCAAGAGCTCTGATGTAGATGTACAAGGAGATTAATGTTTCAGTGCCCACAACACAACATCCCTTCTGTAGCTTTCAAGTCTTATTATTTTAAAAATACATTTTGTAAGGCTATAGCTGCCATAGATAGTGATTCTTATGATGGATCTGGGCAAAGTAAATTTAAAAGCTTCTGGAAAGGATTCACCATTCTAGATGCCAGTGAGAACATTCATTATTCATGGGTGGAGGTCAAAACATCAACATGAACAGAAGTTTTGAAGAAGTTGATTCCAACCTTCATGCATAACTTTGAGGGGGGTTAAGACTTCAGTGGAGGAAGTAACTGCAGGTATGGTAGAAATAGCAAGAAAACTACAATTAGAAGTGGGCCTTAAGATGGAACTAAATTGCTACAATCTCATGATCAAACTTGAATGGACAGTTGCTTCTTATGAGCAAAGAAAGTGGTTTCTTGAGATAGAATGTACTGCTGATGAAGATGCTGTGAACATTGGTGAAATGACAACAAAGGATTTAGAATATTACATAAACTTAGTTGATAAAGCAGTGACAGGGTTTGAGAGAATTAACTCCAATTTTTTTTTTTTTTTTTTCTGAGATGGAGTTTTGCTCTTGTTGCCTAGGCTGCAGTGCAGTGGCACGATCTCGGCTCACTGCAACCTCTGCCTCCTGGGTTCAGGCGATTTTCCTGCTTCAGCCTCCCAAGTAGCTGGGATTACAGGTGTGTGCCACCATGCCTGGCTAATTTTTGCATTTTCAGTAGAGATGGGGTTTCACCATGTTGCTCAGGCTGGTCTCCAACTCCTGACCTCAGGTGATCCACCCTCTCCGGCCTCCCAAAGTGCTGGGATTACTGGCGTGAGCCACCCCGCCCAGCCAATTGACTCCAATTTTGAAAGAAGTTCTACTCAGGGTAAAATGCTATCAAATAGCATTGCATGCTACAGAAATATTTTTGTGAAAGGAGCAGTCAGTTGATGTTCATTGTCTTATTTTAAGAAATTGCCACAGCCACATCAGCTTTCAGCAACCAACACCTCGATCAGTCAACAGCCATCAATATCAAATGAGGACTCTCCACCAGCAAAGAGTACTACTTGCTGAAGGCTCAGATGATCATTACCGTGTTTTAGCCATAAAGTCTTTTTAAGGTATGTACATTTTTTAGACCTAATACTATTGTGCACTTAACAGACTACAGTACAGTGTAAAGGTAACTTTTATATGCACTAGGAAACTAAAAAGAAAAAAGAACTATGCGACTTCTTTTTTTTTTTTTTTTTACAGTATTTGCTTTATTGTGATAGTCTGGAACTGCGCCTACAATGTCTCTGGGCTCTGAGGTACGCCTGCATAATGCATTTGCAGAAGCAAGATAAAGAAAATATTTGATTAGTTAAATGGAAAGTCCTCAGTTGAGGTTAGTTGGCCATTTCTAATTGGTTAAGCTTATGTTTTGTTTTTCTTAGGCTATAACCATTCCTGCTGAGTTAGGCTTCAGTTTTCAGTTTGCTTTCAGTTAGGTAGGAACCCAAGGCACTGGAGTTGTCTCAGCCTAATGCCTCCCAATTAATTATTTTAATGAATGTAAAAGAGCACAGGAGGTGGGTGGGAACCATAGAATCATGCCTGGATTCAGTTGTTTAAGAACTGAGAGCTGTGCCTCCAGTCTATTGCTTAAGAGTAGAACCACAGTGGATCAGGTTTATCCTTTATTTATTTATTTATTTTTTGAGACTGAGTATCCCTCTGTCGCCCAGGCTGGAGTGCAGTGGTGCGATCTTGGCTTACTGAAAACTCTGCCTCCTGGATTCAAGCAATTCTCCTGCTCCAGCCTCCTGAGTAGCTGAGATTATAGGCGCCCACCATCACACCTGGCTTTTTTTTTTTTTTTTTGTAGAGACAGGGTTTCACCATGTTGGCCAGGCTGAGCTCCTGAGCTCAAAGCAATCCACCTGCCATGACCTCCCAAAGTGTTGGGATTACAGGCGTGAGCCACCTCACCTGGCCCAGGTTTATCTTTCGAGTAATGAGACTAGTATTTGAGGACAGACGCAGGATGAGGGTAAGATATTTGTCTAAGAATCTTAGCTATCAGATCCTGATCATAGGCATTATATGTTGAAAGTAGTGTTCAGCTGAGTAAGTAGAGGTGCGGAGACAGGTATTAATACATCACCTAGCTGAGGTTAGGCAGCTGCTTTTTCCAAGGCCAGAGCTTAGATATTTTGTCTGTTGCTTTTAACTCTCCCCATCAACTGTTGTTTCTCTTGATACTAAATTTAAAATATCTCTGACTTGGAAAAGAAGGTGTTGGGAACAAGCCCCCCCAAAATCTGGCCATAAACTGGCCCCAAAACTGGCCATAAACAAAATCTCTGCAGCACTGTGACATGTTCATGATGGCCATGACGCCCATGCTGGAAGGTTGTGGATTTATTGGAATGAGGGCAAGGAACACCTGGCCTGCCCAGGGCGGAAAACCACTTAAAGGCGTTCTTAAACCACAAACAATAGCATGAGGGATCTGTGCCTTAAGGACAGGCTCCTGCTGCAGATAAATAGCCCAACCCATTCCTTTACTTCTGCCCATCCCTTCTTTTCCCATAAGGGATACTTTTAGTTAACCCTGTTTCCCATAAGGGATACTTTTAGTTAATCTATTATCTATAGAAACAATGCTAATGACTGGTTTGCTGTTAATAAATATATGGGTAAATCTCTGTTCAGGGCTCTCAACTCTGAAGGCTGTGAGACCCCTGATTTCCCACTTCATACCTCTATATTTCTGTGTGTGTGTCTTTAATACCTCTAGTGCCACTGGGTTAGGGTCTCTCTGACTGAGCTGGTCTCGGCAAGAAAGTTTCCGGTTTGAATTTGTTTTTATTTGAGAAATGTATGTTCGATCACTAATGTCATATTTTCCTCTGTGTTTAGCCATTTTGAAGTATAACATGACATGAATTAAACTGATAGTCAAGCAAATATCTTTTTAACTTTAGAAGTGAGTTGCTAGCCTCCGTTCCCCAAATTCTCATGTCCATTTGTTTTCTTAATTCCATACAGAACTTAAAGGCGTGTAGTCAATGATCCATTCTATATATACTTGCCTGAATATGTTATCCTGGCCTCCAGCACCTGGGTTAACACTATTAACTTAATACTACAACTGCTTGTTTGCCCTAGCAGCTATCAGCTTGAATTCATTTCCCTACAGTATCTATTATGGCCTTCTGAAAGGCATTTAGCACTCCAGATGTTCCTCGATTTAGGATGAAGTTACATCCCGATAAACCCATTGTAGGTTGAAAATATCATGTCAAAAATGGGCATTGTGTAGACATGATGAAATGTGAATTGCAAAACACAACATCCAGAAAATGCTGGCAACAGAGTAGACTGCAAAGCATGAGTTGTTTGCCCTCATGATCTCATGGCTGGCTGGGAGCTGTGGCTCACTGCCACTGCCCAGCATCATGAGAGAGTATCATACCATGCTCTGCTAGCCCAGGAAAAGATCAAAATTCAGAATTTGAAGTATGGTTTGTGCTGAATGTGTAATCACTTTCACACCATTGTAAAGTCTAAAAATAGGTCTTCGAACCATTGCAAGTTGGGGACCATCTGTGTATCATACCCTAAAACCAAGAAATATAAGCATTGGCAGTTTAATTGCCTAGTTGCAAATCATTTCCATAGAGTTTATCAGTTATTTACTGGTTTTAAAAGTATTGATGCAAACTAAATTCCATACTGGGAGGAGGGCACTCAAATCTCAATTACTAGAAGAATTATATACAGGGAAGGTATATAACACAGACTTTCACTCCTTCATTTTTACACTATTTTATTTTATTTTTTACCATTTCTCCCACTTTTTTCTTCAGCTTTTATTTTAGAATCGGAGTGTACCTGAGCAGGTTTGGTACCTGGATATATTGCAGTCCACTATTTTATTATATTCATTTATTTTCAACCATTCACCTTGATTACAAACAGTGTTCCGTGGACATTGGTCGGGAGGGGTCTGCAAGAGCCTGGGGTCTGCAAGAGCCTGGGCTCTTTGAAGAGGGGAGGGGCAGGGTGGCTGCCCTGACTTTGCCCAGGCATTTCAGGCAGAGCTGGCTTCATCCGTTGGGCATCCAGGATTTGAAAGGGTGGTCACATTATTTAAAGTTTTTTTTTCTTTAGAAAATGTGAGATGGAACAAGTCTAAACATCTGAAACATACATAGAGTTCATCTCTGCCTCTGAATCATTTTGTTTTTAAGTTGGCTATTTGGAACTTGGAATTTGTTTCACCTTTGAAACAGCAGTAAGGGTAGGTAGCCAGTCAAAATTAGACTATTTAACCTGTAAATGAGCTTCATTAACACATAGAACTTAAAAGTCCACTTATTATAGTTCCTATGGAAAAACTGGTTTCAAGTTCCAGCTAACAGGTGCATAGACATATCTATAATGGTGATAATGGACTGAGTGGTATAAATTTTTGAACTAACCTAGCTACTAAAAGCAATGACAAACTCTAGATAAAACTTAAACACATACACCCAACACACACATACGTGATCACCCTAAGAGCATCCAAGTGCTATTGAGGTAGTAGGGAATTACTTGACAGAGCAGTAAGTAGGCTATGAGAGCAGTGAAGCTGTTTTTCCCTAACATATTTGTCAAGGCCCAGGATCTACCCAAGGTGCAGAATCTTTTAAGGGTGATTAAATGATTTGTTGTCCAAACCGGATCTTTTGGGTGCGAGGTCAGATTGTTCATTTTATGTGTCAACTTAACTGGGCCATGTGGTGCCCAGATACTTGGTTTAACATTATTCTGGATATGTCAGTGAAGGTATTTCAAGGATAAGATTAACATTTGAATTTGTAGACTAAATAAAGCCAATTGCACTCCCCAGGGTGGGTCTGCCTCATCCAATCCACTGAAGGCCTGACTAGAACAAAAGGCTGAGTAAGGGACAGCTTGCTGTCTCTGCTTGTCTTCAGTTAGGGACATCCATCTTCTCCTGCCTTCAAATTCAGACTGGAACTATACCATCAGCTCTCCTGGGTCTCCAGTTTACTGATGGCAAATTGTGGAATTTCTCAGCCTCCATAACAGTGAGAGCCAATTTAATAATAAACATATATATACACACATACACCCACATATACATATACACATTTACATATACATGTATATACACACATATATACAAATACGGGGGTATAATTAATACTTACACTGGAACAACAGGTATAAACTAGGGCTATGCTGAGCAAACTAGATTGTATGACACTCAATTTGTAAGAGATCCTCCCTACATTATGCCAGGCCTTTCAAAAGCCTATATTCTTAGGGTTAAGCCAGGCACGGTGGCTCATGCCTATAATCCCAGCACTTTGGGAGGCTGAGGTAGGTGGATCACCTGAGGTCAGGAGTTTGAGACCAACCTAGCCAACATGGAGAAACCTGGTCTCTACTAAAAATACAAAATTAGCTGGGTGTGGTGGTGCATGTCTGTAATCCCAGCTACTTGGGAGGCTGAGGTGGGAGAATTGCTTGAACTTAGGAGGCAGAGGTTGCAGTGAGCTGAGATCGCACCATTGCACTCCAGCCTAGGTGAAAGAATGAGACTCTGTCTCAAAAAAAAAAAAAAAAAAAAATTAAAACTTATATTTTTAGGGTTAGATTGAAGTGGAACTAAATTCATCCTTTTCTTTCAAACTCAGAGGAATATAGACTAGGCCTGAGAAAAGCAGGAAAAAAATTTGAAGGAAAGTTTACACATGCACGCACACACATACACAAACACCAAACCCAAAACACCCTCTTCTTGAGGAATTGTGCCAGGGATCAGCCTCAGAGATTGGGAATGCAGGACGAGCCAAGGAACCTCGAGTCTTGAACTTGGTATGATGTGGTTTCCCAGCTGCTAGTTCCACCATGTATCTGCAGAAGCAAACAAAAACAACACCTTTATCCTCAATTCCAGAGAAATTCTACAGAGAATATTTCAAAGATAATGACCAGCAACTGAAGATAACCAGGTCCACAAGGAACAAGGTAACTTGAGCAAGAAGCAGAAGAAACAACAAAAGCAAAAACAGACCTACACATACTTCAGAGAGTAGAAAACCCAGACATTGATTACAAGTCAACTATAAGTTTAATATGTTTAAACAAGTGAAAAATTGAACATATTTGCAGAATGCAAAAATATAAACCATGCCAGAGCACATATGAAAAGCAATGAGAGCATCTAGAAGTGAAAAATACAGTAACTGAAATGAAACCCACCTGCTCTGGTTTCAAAGCCAACTTTGAGGACTACTCTGCTTGGGAGAAACTGTTGGAGAGGATGTTACTGGAAAGAGTGACTACGTTTGGGGAGCATTTGGAACTTTGGGTGATGCAAGGAGGGAGGTGTAGCATTGCTGTGGTAACCAGAACTTCCAGAGCTACAGAGATCTCAGAGGAGCTGACTCCCTCTGACAGATGGTGGCATCACCATCAGCTCCAGATTCTCACTCAGCAGAAGCCAGGTTTCTCTGGGAAAGGAGAAAAAGCAATGGGAGAGAAAGGCACCACAAGCTCTTGTCAAGTTGTTCAGAAGTTAGGACTGGGCATCTCCTATGCATTATAAATTCTAAATATGATCCAGAGCAGAGGAGAATAATTAGTGCATTAAATCATTATATTTATACTTCTGTTTGTGAAACTGCTTCAGAGGCTCCTGAGAATCCCCTGTAACTAAACAAGAACCTGTACTACACATGAATTCGCCATTTAATTTCTTTTTTTCTTTTCTTTTCTTTTTTCTTTCTTTCTTTTTTTTTTTTTTTGAGAAAGAGTCTTGCTCGGTTGCCCAGGCTGAAGTGCAGTGGCATGATCTCAATTGACTGCAACCTCCACTTCTTGGGTTCAAGCGATTCTCATGCCTTAGCCTCCTGAGTAGCTGGGACTACAGGCACCCACCACCACGCCTAGCTAATTTTTGTACTTTTAGTAGAGACGAGGTTTCACCATGTTGGTCGTGCTGGTCTTGAACTCCTGACCTCAAGCGATCTGCCTGCCTCTGCCTCCCAAAGTGCTGGGATTACAGGTGTGAGCCACGCACCCAGCTTCACCATTTAATTTCTGTAAGTCAAGAATCCTACTTCATCAAATCTTTTCAGTTGGTAGGACTTTTCTGATCAAGACAGATGGTCTTACTTAAGAAAATAAAGAATCCTAATGGTAGAAGAATCACAGAACTTGGCACCCTGAAGAAACCAGAGAATTAATGTTTCTAGTCTTATTTCACAGATAAGGAAACCGAGGCTTAGAAAAGTGTGGGAAACACAAGATCGCATAGAGAGTCTCTCAACCTCCAGCGTGAGACTAAAGTGACAAAACCAACCAAAGCAGTGCTCCTTGATTCAGTTTTTCTTTTCTTTTTTTTTTTTTTTTGAGACGGAGTCTCGCTCTGTCGCCCAGGCTGGAGTGCAGTGGCCGGATCTCAGCTCACTGCAAGCTCCGCCTCCCGGGTTTCCCAGCCATTCTCCTGCCTCAGCCTCCCGAGTAGCTGGGACTACAGGCGCCCGCCACCTCGCCCGGCTAATTTTTTATATTTTTAGTAGAGACGGGGTTTCACCATGTTAGCCAGGATGGTCTTGATCTCCTGACCTCGTGATCCGCCCGTCTCGGCCTCCCAAAGTGCTGGGATTACAGGCTTGAGCCACCGCGCCCGGCCGAAATAACTCTTTTCAAATGAAACAGTGACATATGTATTTATTTGCTGAACTGCTGAACTGAATGGCTATAGAATGACTATTTTTGCCGAGTTTGGAAACTATGTGATATGATTTGGCTGAGTCTCCACCTAAAATCTCATCTTGAATTGTAAATCCCCACGTGTCCAAGGGCAGGACCAGCTGAAGGTAATTGGATCATAATGGCGGTTTCCCCCATGCTGTTCTCGTGATAATGAGTGAGTCTCATCAGATCTGATGTTTTGTTTGTTTTGTGTTGTATTTTATTTATTTGTTTATTTTTTTGAGACTGAGTCTCACTCTGTAGCCTAGGCTGGAGTGCAGTGGCATGATCTCAGCTCACTGAAACCTTCGCCTCCCAGGTTCAAGCAATTCTCCTGCCTCAACCGAGTAGCTGGGATTACAGGCGTGTACCACCACGCCGGCTAATTTTTGTATTTTTTTTTGTAGAGACGGGGTTTCACCATGTTGGTCAGGCTGGTGTCAAACTCCTGACCTCAAATGATCCACTCACCTCAGCCTCCCAAAGTGCTGGGATTACAGGTGTGAGCCACTGCGCCTGGCCGAGATCTGACGGTTCTGTAAGAGTTCAGGAGTTCCCCTGCTTGCACATATTCTCCTTCCTCTTGCTTGTGAAGAAGATGCCTTCTTCCCCTTCACCTTCTGCCATGATTGTAAGTTTTCTGAGTCCTCCCCAGCCATGCAGCGCTGTGAATCAATTAAACCTCTTTTCTTTATAAATTACCCACTCTCGAGTATTTCTTTACAGCAGTGTGAGAATGTACTAACACACTGTGCTTTCACTAGCATTTATTACTCTAATAACATTTGGCAGGATCATCTCACATTTGAGCAGCAAAATACCAGTCCAAACCAACACATGCATCAACTCCAAGCAGAGCTAAATTTCAAATTTGTGAGTGTTGAAACTGAAAACAAGATACACTAAAATTATTATTTTTTTAAATAAATAAGTTACTACTCTTACTGGGTTTGTATCCACTTTTGTTAGAATTACAAAATGGAATGCAGTTAGTAACTTTCCCCTACTAGTAATATGTATATTTTTGCATGTATAATACACATATTCAACCATCTGGGACAGAAGAACATATACTTATATACACACACATTAGCTGGGCACGGTGGCTAATGCCTGTAATCCCAGCACTTTGGGAGGCCAAGGTGGGCAGGTCACCTGAGGTCGGGAGATTGAGACCAGGCTGACCAACATGGAGAAACCCCATCTCCTCTAAAAATACAAAATTAGCCAGGTGTGGTGGCTCGTGCCTGTAATCCTAGCTACTCGGGAGACTGAGGCAGGAGAATTGCTTGAACCCAGGAGGCAGAGGTTGCAGTGAGCCGAGATCGTGCCATTGCACTCCAGCCTGGGCAACAAGAGTGAAACTCCATCTCAAAAAATAATAAAATAAAATAAAGTAAAATAAAATAAAATAAAATGAAACGAAATAAAATAAATAAAATAAAAATTTTGTATTCTTAAAGTTGAGCAGGAAATTACTCTTAGGGAATAGCTCTTTTCCTACCCCATTTTCACCACTCATTGCTTGTTGTATCATCAGGATAGGCTAGCATCTGCTGGGGTAACAAATAGCCCTTGGGTTGCAGACCGAAGGGTCTTGTTAAGATACCAACAGTCACAAACACTTTTAGTCAAGGATTATTATTTCTTTAATAGTACCATTGTTTCAAAAACTTGGTCCCTTCCTGATACGGTTTGGCTGTGTCACTACCCAAATCTTACCTTGAATTGTAATTCCCATAATCCTCTGTCAAGGGCAGGACCAGGTGGAGGTAATTGAATCATGGGGGTTATTTCCTCCATGCCGTTCTCGTGATAATGATGGAATCTCATGAGATCTGATGGTTTTATAAGCATCTGGCATTTCCCCTGCTAGCACTCATTCTTTCTCCTGCCACCTTCTGAAGAGGTGCCTTCTGCTATGATTATAAGGTTTCTGAGGCCTCCCTAGCCATGCAGAACTGTGAGTCAATTGAACCTCTTTTCTTTATAAATTACCCAGTCTCAGGTATTTCTTCATAACAGTATGAGAACAGAATAATATACTTCCTCTTCCCTTTTGTTTGGACTGGGGACACTCAGCTGATGTGGCTTGAGTGCTCAGCAGCATTGGAGCCTGGGTGAAAGGAACTTAGTCGATGTGATCTGTGAGTCCAGAAGAACTGGGAGCAAGGAGACAGCATGAATGTTTGGAAGGCTGATTCCATATGGAGAGATTGAGCAGATAAGCAAATATGTTGAGGATAATGGCAGCCAGGCTTTTTACTTATAGAAAAGAGGTACAAATATGAAAGGGGGAATACATGCTGGATTATTGAATTGGAATTGGAGGTATCAATGTAAACATTTGGTTTTCAAGCTAGCTAGCTAACTAGATGATTAGGTAGATAGACAGTTGTGTGTATAAACAAACATATTTCTTACCTTTTTCTGTGAAAAGTCTAGAAACAATGACATTTCTAGAGCTATGAGTACACAAAACTAAAAGATCTTTGTTTGTAAATACCATCTTTACTCAAGGAACTAAGACTCTTGAATAAATGCCTGATTAGGGGTGGGAAGGGATAGTACAAGGTGGACCTGGAATATCTAGTTTTGCCAGAAAGTAAGAACGTGTTCATTCAAGACCAGACTGACCAACATGGAGAAACCCAGTCTCGACTAAAAATACAAAATTACCTGGGCATGGTGGCACATGCCTGTAATCCCAGCTACTTGGGAGACTAAGGCAGGAGAATCGCTTGAACCAGGGAGGTGGAGGTTGTGGTGAGCCGAGATTGCACCATTGCACTCCAGCCTGGGCAACAAGAGCGAAACTCCGTCTCAAAAAAAAAAAAAGAAAAGAAAAAAAATGTATTCAAAGAATAATGAGCAAAATGACACAGGAGCCAGCTTCAAAGATCTCCCACTGGCCAAAAATGGAACATTTTGAGCATAGATGGTGATCCATGTTATGCTGTTGCAAAGTGTATGGTAAAACTATTACCTGTGATAACTTTGAAGGCAGATGCTGTGCCTCTGAACTTCCAATTTTAAGGAAAGAGATTGATTAACAATAGCTGCATTTGACAGATGGGTTCAGAAATAGCTGGCAGGTTTATAAGCAAGAACAAAAGAAAATCGAGAGTACAGAAATTTAGAACTTACAGCATTGGAAGAGGAAAATCCGCTCAACTCCAAATAATGAAAGATAAACGTGAAGAAAGGTACTGAATTTTCTGCAAAGATCAAACCAAGGATATGGCTGTCAAACCCATGGCTGACCTCTGGATAGACCAGGCAGCACTCAGTAAATCCTTTCAATTGGAAAAAAAAGGGCTCAGAAAATATACTAAAGGGTGTGGCTCTCTAAAATTCCCCAGTTGTTAACATTTTACCACATTAACCTTACCATATTCATTCAATCATTCTTTTTCTTTCTCTCTCCATAAACATATACATACACATACACCATTATTGTCTGTGTCCTTTGAGAGAGTAAGTTCCAGACAGGATGCCCTCATCCCTAAATACTTTCATGTGAATCTATGAAAAACTCACTGCTAACATAGTTAATAGTGAAAATCTGGATGCTTTCTCCCGAAGATTAGGAACTCAAGAACAAGACAAGGCTGTCCGCTTTTTCCACTTCTATTCAATGTTGCACTGGAAGTTCTAGACAGGGCAATTAAGTAAGAAAAAAATAAAATACACCCAGATTGGAAAGGAAGGCATACAACTATCTCTACTCGCTGATGACATGATTTTGTATACAAAAAATCCCAAGGAATTGACTAAAAAACTATAAGAACTAATAAATAAGTTCAGTAAGGTTGAAGGATATGATAATAATATTCAAAAATCAGTTATATTTCACATAATGCATAAATCAAAATGATATTAAGAAAACAATTTAATTTACAATAGCATCAAACTATATATATATATATATATACATGTATTTTATTTTTTTTTAAGACAGAGTCTGACTCTGTTGCCCAGGCTGGAGTGCAGTGGAATGATCTTGGCTTACTGCAACCTCTGCCTCCCAGGCTCAAGCCATCCTCCCACCTCAGCCTCCTGAGAAACTGGGACTACAGGTGCACACCACCATGCCTGGCTAATTTTTGTATTTTTGGTAGCGATGGGGTTTCGCCATGTTGCCCAGGTTGGTCTCGAACTCCTGAGCTCAAGCAATCTGCCCATCTTGGCTTCCCAAAATGCTAGGATTACAGGCATGAGACACTGTGCCTGGCCTATGATTATGTTTTTTTTAAAGAAAGTGCAAAACGTGTACTTTGGAAAATACAAGAGTTTGTTGATAGAAAAGTTTAAAGCCCTGAATAAATGGAAGGACATTCCATTTCCATGGACCAGAAGACTTAATTAACATTGTTAAGATAGAAATACTCACCTGGGTGCAGTGGCTCACACCTGTAACCACAGAACTTTGAGAGGCTGAGGTAGGCACATTGCTTGGGCACAGGAGTTCAAGACCAGCCTGGGCAACATGGCAAAACCTCCTCTCTACAAAATACACAAAAAAATAGCCAGGCATGGTGTGCACACCTGCAGTCTTAGCTACTCAGGAGGCTGAGGTGGGAGGATCACTTGAGCTCAGGAGGTAAAGGCTACAATGAGCTATGATTATACCACTGCACTGTAGCCTGGGTGACAGAGGGAGACCCTGTCTCAAAAAAAAAAAAAAAAAGATAGCAATACTTCCCACTTCCTGATTGATGTAAAGATTCAACACAAACCTTATTAAAATCTCATCTGCCTTTTTTTTTTTTTTTTTTTTGAGACAGAGTCTCACTCTGTTGCCCAGGTTGGAGTGCAATGGCATGATCTGAGCTCACTGCAACCTCTGCCTCCCAGGAGTCAATTGATTCTCGTGCCTCAGCCTCCTGAGTCACTAGGACTACAGGCGTATGCCACCATGACCAGCAAATTTTTTTTTGTTTGTTTGTATTTTTAGTAGAGACCGGGTTTCACCAGGCTAGTCTTGAACTCCTGACCTCAGGTGATTTGCCTGCCTCAGCCTCCCAAAGTGCTAGGATTACAGGCGTGAGCCATCACACCTGGCCTTTGTCTGCGTTTTTTGAATAAATTGACGAGCCGATTCTAAAATTCAAATGGAAATGCAAGGGACCCAGAATAGCCAAAACAATTAACAACAATAACACAAAGAACAAAATATAAAGGGCTCATGCTTTCTGATTACAAATTTTACTAAAATCTATAGTAATCAAGACAGGGTCGTCCTGGCATAAGGAAAGACATACAGATCAAAGGAAAAAATTGAGAGTCCAAAATAAATCCTCACATTATGGTCTGTTGATTTTTGACCAGGGTGACAAGACAATGCAATGGAGAAAGAATAATCTTTTCAACAAGTGATGCAGGGACAACTGATAGCTATATACAAATGTATGAAGTTGTACCTGTTCCTTACACTAGATCAAAAACAAACTCAAAATTGGCCATAGAACTAAATGTAAGAGCTAAAATTATAAAACTGTTAAAACCATAGGAGTACATCTTCATGACCTTGAGTCAAGTAATGAGTGATTTCTTAAATATGATGCCAAAAACATAAGTGACTAAAGATAAAGTGGACTTCATCAAAATTTAAAATGTAAGACATCCCAGAGGATGGGAGAACATGTTTTCAGTTCGTTTATTTGACAAGGGGCTTGTATCCAGAATATATGAAAAATACTTTTAACTCAGTAGTAAAAATAGAAATAGACAAAGGATCCAAACACACACTTCTCCAAAGAAGATATACAAATGGCCAATGAATACACGAAATGATACTCAATATTAGTCATTATGAAAATGCAAACCGAAATGACAATGAGACACCTCTTCACACCCACTATAATGGCTATAATCAAAAAGATAAACAGCCCAGGCATAGTGGCTCACGCCTGAATTTCCAGCACTTTGGGAGGCCCAGATCGGAGGATTGCTTGAGGACAGAAATTCAGGACCAGCCTGGGCAATATAATGAGACCTCACGTCTACAAAAAATTTTAAAAATTAGCCAGGTATGCTAGGCTCGTTGGTTCATGCCTGTAATCCCAGCACTTTGGGAGGCTGAGGCGGTGGATCACTGAAGTCAGGAGTTCGAGATCAGTCTGGCCAACATGATGAAACCCTGTCTCTCCTAAAAATACAAAAAATTAGCCAGGTGTGATGGCATGCACCTGTAATCCCAGCTACTTGGGAGGCTGAGGCAGAAGACCGCTTGAACCCTGGAGGGGGAGGTTGCAGTGAGCCAAGATCGCGCCGCTGTACTCCAGCCTGGGCAACAAGAGTAAAACTCCGTCTCAAAAAAAAAATAGCCAGGTGTGTTGGTGCATGCCTATGGTCTCAGCTACTTGGGAGGTTGAGATGGGAGGATCACTTAAGACTGGAAGTTTGAGGCTGTATAGAGCTAAGATTGTGCCACCGTACTTCAACCTGGGCAACAAAGCAAGACCTATCTCAAAATAAAATAAAACAGCAAAATAAAAAATAAAGAAAAACAAGTGTTGGTGAGGATGTGCAGAAATTGGAATCCTTGTACATTGCTGGTGGAAATGTAAATTGGTGTGGTTGCTTTGAGAAAATGTTAGGTCATTTCTTTAAATGTTAAATGTACAGTTACCATATGGCCTACCAATTCTACTCCTGAATATATGCCCAAGAGAAATGAATACACATCCACATAAAAACTTATACATGAATGGTCATAGCAGCATTATTTGTAACAACAAAAAAAAGGGAATAGCCCAAATGTCAAATTGATTACTTGAAAATAAAATGTGATATATATATAAAATGGAATATATTATACATTCAAATGAAGAGAAACAAGATACTGAAAACATTATGCTAAGTGAAGGAAACTAGTTATAAATGACCAAAATTGTATAATTCCATTTGTGTGAAATGTCTAGAATAGGTAAATCTATAAAAATAGAAAGTACATTATTGTTGTCTAGAACTAGGGGGAAGATTAGGGGGAAATGGGGAGCATGTTCTAATGAGTATGGGGTTTCTTTGGGGGTGATGAAAATGTTCCAAATTGATTGTAGTGATAGGCCAGGCATGGTGTCTCATGTCTGTAATCTTAGCACTTTGGGAGGCCGAGGCAGGTGGATCACCTGAAGTCAGGAGTTTGGGATCAGCCTGGCCAATATGGTGAAACCCTGTCTCTACTGAAAATACAAAAAATTAGCCAGGCGTGGTGGTGGGCGCCTGTAATCCCAGCTACTCAGGAGGCTGAGGGAGGAGAATCGCTTGAACCTGGGAGGCAGAGGTTGCAGTGAGCCAAGATTGCACCACTACACTCCAGCCTGGGCAACAGAATGAGACTCTGTTTCTAAAAAATAAAAAAAAATAGTAATGATAGTTGTATAACTCTGACTATAATAAACACCATTGAATAGTATACACTGAATGGGTGAATTGTATATGAATTATCTATTATAAGCTATTTTTAAAAAGAAAAATGTTTAATTGAAGTAAAAAAACTAAGGAACTGAAATGTCTAACCAACTATAGACTTTAATATTTGTGGACAGTGAAAAAAAAATTTTTTTTTCTTTTTTGAGACGGAGTCTCACTGTGTCGCCTGGGCTGGAGTGCAGTGGCCGGATCTCAGCTCACTGCAAGCTCCGCTGCCTCCCAGGTTCACGCCATTCTCTCGCCTCAGCCTCCCAAGTAGCTGGGACTACAGGCACCCGCCACCTTGCCCAGCTAGATTTTTGTATTTTTTAGTAGAGACGGAGTTTCACCATGTTAGCTAGGATGGTCTCGATCTCCTGACCTTGTGATCCGCCCGTCTTGGCCTCCCAAAGTGCTGGGATTACAGGTTTGAGCTACCGCGCCCGGCCTAAAAAAAAAATTTATGCTGAGAGTTTATAGACAAAGTACTGTTTATCTATAAACCTTAGCATAATGAAGTACTGCTCATAAGTTACTTGGATTCGTTTTTTTTCCCTCTGTAGTTGCAATGTTCGTTTGAGACACAATTAGGTTTATTTGTTTTGTTTATATTCAATTTGGGTTTTTTCCTCCATCCTTATTGATTTAATTTTACTTTTTGAATATTTAAACATTCGTATATTGGAATATTCGTATACATTTAAATATCAGTATTAAACATTTCAGAGAACTGTTGTTTCTTCCTTTACTCTTTCCACTTCGTTTCTAACCAAGCCCTGTATATGACCAGTTTCATTTGTTT
>NW_012117722.1:1879647-1881639 GCF_000951035.1 Colobus angolensis palliatus | reverse complement strand
GTGAGCAGAGATCGCACCACTGCACTCCAGCCTGGGCGACAGAGTGAGACTCCATCTCAAAAAAATAAATAAATAAAAAGAAAAAGAAAAAGAAAGAAATGTGGCCCCAAAATCACACAAAATGAAAATAGAGACCCTAATGTTAAGATCAGATAAGGTTGGCAGGGCACAGTAGCTCGCCTGTAATCCCAGCACTTTGGGAGGCTGAGGTGGGCAGATAGTCTGAGGTCAGGAGTTGAAGACCAGCTCAGCCAACCTGGCGAAACCCCATCTCTACTAAAAAGACAAACATTAGCAGGACATGGTGGTGCGCGCCTGTGGCCCCAGCCGCTTGGTAGGCTGAGGGAGGAGAATCGCTTAAGCCCAGGTTGGGGAGGTTGCACTCCAGCCTGAGTGACAGAGAGAGACTCGTCTCAAAAACAAAGAAACAAAACAGAAAAGGTTGAACTTACAGGAAAAAGCATTAAAGTAGACAATGATAGTGACTTTATAGTGATAAACAGGTACAATAAAAAATCATACATATTGACCTACAGTTCCACTTTCAATTAAGATATATATGTAAAGGTTATTACAGTGTTGTTTACAATAGCAAAAGACTGAATACAGCAAAAAGAAGTCTATCATTAGAAGACTTGTTGAATAAATTATAATATAGAATACTATACAGCCAAGGAAAATAATGTACTGCTAAGAAACACCCTCCAAAAAATATATACATATTTTTTGAGACAGATTCTCACTCTGTAGCCCAGGCTGGAGTGCAGTATAGCAATCTCGGCTCACTGCAAACTCCCCCTCCCGGGTTTAAGAGACTCTACTGCCTCAGCCTCCAGAGTAGCTGGGATTAAAGGCTCGAACTACCACGCCAGGCTAATTTTTTGTATTTTTAATAGATATAGGTTTTGCCATGTTGGCTAGGCTGCTCTCAAATTTCTGAGCTCAGGCAATCCACCCTCCTCGGCCTCCCAAAGTGCTAGGATTACAGACATGAGCCACCGTGCCTGACCTAAAAAAATATTTTTAAACAACAAAAAAGCAAGATACAGAATAGTGTGTACAGCGTGCTTCCATTTGCAGTTACATTCTGTGTGTGCTAATTACAAAATTAGACAATTTTGGGAGTATCTATAAATTGCCTCTGGGGAGGAAAATTAAGGAATTAGGATGAGGGGCTTTTTTGTGTGTTTAGAAAAATATATACTTTCTAACCCTATTTGGATCTTCTCTGTATGCACATATAAACTTTTCAATTACAAAAAGCTAATTTTAAAAGGTTTAAAAGATAAAAGTCCCTTCCAGGCTCAAAATTCTGTTTTCTCATCATACTTTGTGAAGCTGTTCAAAAGAAAATGTCCAAGAATCCATCATAAATTGAGGTACAAATATTAGAAAATGGTGATGAACGTGTTTTGAAACTTGAGTGCTGCTGACTGTTTTGTAAAAACCTTGTGTTTAGTTTTATCTCACAGGATTGGATGTCATAGAATGTACCACAGGACAAGTCTGGCTATTGTTTTCTAAGATAAAATGAATCATCTACAAAGGACAGTTTCTGGAAATAAATGGGAAGGTTGAAGGCATCATGGTGGACTAGAAAGCGTGTTGCTCTTCTTATGAGGTTTGAATCCTGGCTCACCGCTTACTTTCTGTATGACCTTGAGAAGATGACTTTATGTCTTTGAACCTAAAATTCCTCTTACATAAAAAGGGAATTATTTCTGCTTTACTTGTCTCCTAAGAGGTTGGAAGGATCTAGTGAGATAATGGATATGAAGAGGCTTGCCAAGTCCAAGGAGTTATTCATTTCACTAAACATCGATTACTTACTCAGCATATGTAGATTGTGTATTGAAACCATCTTAAAAAGGATACAATAGATAGATATATTCTTTTTTTTTTTTTTTTTTCTGAGACGGAGTCTCGCTCTGTTGCCCGGGCTGGAGTGCAGTGGCCGGATCTCAGCTCACTGCAAGCTCGGCCTCCGGGGTT
>NW_012117722.1:1875246-1878266 GCF_000951035.1 Colobus angolensis palliatus | reverse complement strand
AAGTGCTGGGATTACAGGCTTGAGCCACCGCGCCCGGCCGAGTTTTTTCACTCTTTTGCTGTCCTTTACCAATTCTTTTTCCCTGGAGTATGTAACCGACTTTCGGGAACAACAAGAAATTAAACATAGGTTTGTAAAAAAAAAAAAAAAAAAATTGTTGCTTGACTGATACAGGCTCAGAGAGACTCACTGCAACAGTGACTTGTGTTAAAAATACAGTGAGATATTAGAAGCCAACGGGCTTAATATGCACAGCAGAATGACAGATGCTTAAAAAAAAAAAAACCAAAAGGCAAAATAAACTTAAGTTCCATATATGGAAATAAAATGCTTGCAGCACAGGAAGGTAGTAGTTCTGTTTTCTGCTGATCAGACCACAACTGAAATAAAGTGTTCAGTTTAGGAAAACATAGTCTAGGAGAAATATGGAAGAGGGCCATTGAAACGGAATCTGGAAACAGTCATGGGAGGAAGCACAGAAGGGCTGACCTGGGAAAGAAAACAAAAGGGGGAGACAGGACAAAAGTTGGAAAATAGACAAAGAGCCATTAAGTGAAAGAAAATGTGAACTTGTTTTATATTTATCCATAGAGCTAGGATTGTTGCACAGAAATCGGAATGAAATACATTATGGGTTAAATTATTTAAAACAATGTTCTGGCAAATAGACCTATATAAAAATGTCATAGACTATCTTAGCATATACTATCTTGGAAAGTAGCCATTTCCCCACCATTTGAGCAGAAGATATATGGACACCTGTCAGGGATACTCTAGAGCAGCACTGACCACTAGAACTTTGTGTGGTGATGAAAATGTCCCATTTCTGTTCTGTCAATACAGTAGCCACCAGTCACATGGTACAAAAGGCCCTTGAAACATGACCAGTTGAATATGACCAAGGAACTGAATTATCTTAAGTGATTGAAACTGAAATGTAAACAGCTACATAAAGCAGTGGCTACCGTATTGGAGAGTGCAGCTATAGAGTCTAGAAGAAACCCCCATATTGGGCTGGAATTTGGAATAAACCACTTCTAAGAGTTCTTCTAACCTTACCTCCTAATGTCTCCCCTCACCCTGCCTCCTTACCCCTCTACTGCCTATACTTGACTCCAGTAATACAAAATTGCTTTCATTTTCTTAAATACACAAATATTGAATATACAACATTTCATGTTTGTAAATGTGTTCTTTGCATGAATGTTCCTCTGCAATGTATTCTGTTATTTATCTTCGCTAACATGCTCAGTTATTTCTGTTCTAAAAACCTTTCCTTTAAAAAAAATGGTTTTTTAGACAGGATATTTATCTGTTGCCCATGCTGGGGTACAGTGGTGTGATCACAGCTCACTGCAGCCTTGAATTCCTGACCTCAAGCAATTTTTCTACCTCATCTTCCTGAGTAGCTAGGACTAAACACATGTGCCATCAAGCCCTGCTAATTTCTTTTCTTTTCTTTTCTTTTTCTTTTTTTTTTTTTGAGATAGAGTCTTGTTTTATCACAGTACAATGGCATGATCTCGGCTCACTGCAACCTCTGCCTTCTGGGTTCTAGTTATTCTCCTGCCTCAGCCTACTGAGTAGCTGGAGTTACAGGTGTGCATCACTACACCCAGCTAATTTTTGTATTTTTAGGAGAGACGGGGTTTCACCATATTGGCCAGGCTGGTCTTGAACTCCTGACCTCATGATCTGCCCACCTCAAACTCCCAAAGTGCTGGGATTACAGGCATGGGCTACTGTGCCTGGCCAATTTTTTTTCATTTTTTAATGGAGATGGTGGAGGTCTCACTATGCTGCCCAGGCCAGTCTCAAACTCCTGGCCTCAAGCAATCCTCCCACCTTAGTTTCCCGAAGTGTTGGGATTGCAGGCATGAGTCATTGCGCACATCCTAGAAAATCTTTCCTGATATCCCAACACTTACCTCTTCTGTATCTTGGACATATGTCTCTTATTAAATATTCTAACCATCTGTTAACATTTCCCTCTCACTCAGTTTTTAAGGATAGGGCAATTGTATTATCTCCAGCACCTAGCCTAACAACTGGCTTCCGTGGTAGTGCTGTGGAACAGAAATGCAGGATGAACATGCCTGATACTTTAACTGACACATGTATTTACAAAACAATTCCTAAGAAACCTCTTCCACATAAAGGCAGATATTACAATTTATAATTCATAAACAAGAATAGTCCAGTATCATACAAAAGAAAAGTAAGTAGAAGAAATTGGCACATAATATTTTAACACCTACCTCACGGCCCCCTCCTTGAACATCATTGTATCAGGTTAAGTATGTTACTTTGAAAAGTACTACTGCCTTCAGCAGTGAGATCCAAAAAGGCTAACTAGATTGCCTAAGTTTACTCAGCTACAAAGTATGAGTTGGTTTTAAAATAAAGTGTTATTAAGAATTTATGAGGAGTTTTTGGTAGGTGATAAAGTTCAAAGGAGGAGTGGGGGAAGGAAGTTCAGATCAGATCATGTAGGGTTTTGTAAGTAATGATGAAGTGTTTGGATTTTATTCTAAATGTGATGGAAGTCATTGGAGGGTTTTGAACAGGAAATGAGCATGATCTTGTGTATCTGTATTAATGGCGTCACTGAGGTATAATTGATATACAGAAAAACTATACAAAGTTTAAAGGATCACTATGGCTGATAGAGAATATCTATGAGATGCTGCACTCCAATAATTTCAATTTCAAGCACTCCACTTTCTGATCACCATATTCCAGATTTCTAGTTATTCACGCCAGTATCTCAATCCCAACAATTCTTAACACCACACTTACCACCTTCTCATATCTCTCACTCTTGTTTCAATCTCCTCCTTATCTAGCTTAAATTCCTTGATCAATCAGTCATCTCCTTGAATATAGCTTCCACTTCCTTGCCCCATCTCTTTTTCATGCTCATTTGGCAAAGCCCAACATTATTTAAATAGAACTCTCCATATACTTCCCCTTTGTCCCAAATATGGCTGGAGAAAAACATCCAACTAAACTATTAAACT
>NW_012117722.1:1864681-1874926 GCF_000951035.1 Colobus angolensis palliatus | reverse complement strand
ACCAGGTCCAGCTAATTTTTTGTATTTTTAGTAGAGATGGGGTTTCATCATGCTGACCAGGCTGGTCTCAAACTCCTGACCTCAGGTGATCCTCCTGCCTCAACCCCCCAAAATGCAGGGATTACAGGCGTGAGCCACCATGCCCGGCCTAAACTAGTTTTATATTAAATTTAAACTCAGCAGCTCAAGGATGCCTGTAATTCTGCTCAGCAGTGGTATTATATTTCTCTCATCAAAATTACTCTCTCACCTTCCCTGGTGACTGTACCTTCTCATCTCTCCTAAAAATCTTTACCTTCTCCTGGATTTTCACTCCTAGCTAACTATTAGCTGTTTTTCTGTATGTTTGGCTGAGGAATAGAAGCAATCAGAAGAGAGCTTCCCTAAGTATGCACCCATCACTAACCCTCAGTGTCTGTGCACTTGTGTGCTGACCCTGTGATGCCCTTTCTGTGCTCCTTGCTCCTCCACTTGCTCCAAAACCTGCCATTTTCACCACTCATGGACAACGCTCCAGCAATTCTCCCATATACCCCTGTTTCTTCAACTCTTTTCTTGATTTTTCTTTCGTTATACAATATATGTTGTAATTTCTCCCATCTTAAAAAACACCATTTTTTATCCTGCTCCCTCCACCAGCTACTACCCTCTTTCTCTTTCCCTTTATAGAAAGAAAATTGTTAAAGAGTTGATAAAATATTCACTGTTTTAAATTTCCTTCCATTTTCTCTTGAACCCTCTTTAATCGGCCTTTCCTTACCACCACCCCACTGAAGCTCCATATTGCAAAATCTCATCTATTCTCAGTCCTCATTTTACTCCATCTGTCAGGGATTTCATCTTCAAACCCATTTCTTCACTTAACTTCCAGGACACCACAGTCTTCTGATTTTCCTTTTATCTCACTGGCTATTCCTTCTGAACATTCAAGAGCACAGACCTTGGACTTCTCTTTTCTATCTCCATTCATTCCCTTGGTGATCTGATCCAGCCACTTGAATGCCTCATATATGTTTATGATTCCTAGATTCTGCCTTTGGTCCAGATCTGTCCCCTGAACTCTAAGCTTATATATAACCATCTAGTTGGCATCTCAAATCTACCATATCCCAAACTGACACTTTATCTGCTCTTCCAAACTTATACCACTCAGTCTTCCTCCAAGGTTGATGGCAACTCCACTCTTCCCACTATTCAGGCCGAAAAACCTCGGTATCATCTTGACTCCTCTTTTTTCTCACATCCAGACTGTTAGAAAATTTGCCCATTTCTTACCATCTGGGGCCGCCCTCAGCTCTTCTCTGACTGCTCCAGAGACTGAGTACTTTTATATCTCATGTACTAGTGGTGCATGGCAGACCATTTGAGAAGCCCTGAGTGTGTAGAGGAGAATAAGAGGGTATGAGAATAAGGTGAAGCTTTCTCAGCAAAAGAAAATAAAAGCAAGAAAGAGTAAGATGATATATTTGGAGGACTGCTAGTAGTTTAACATAGTGAGAGCAAGCGATGGAAAAGATAAAGCTGGAGAAATTCACAGGGGCTGGATATAGAAGGTCTTCTATTATTCACTAAGCAGCATGGAACTTTATTTTGCAGCAATGAGGAGTCATTGAAAAGTCTTAGGTGGAGGAAAACGTAAGCGGATTTGTGTTAGAAAGATCACTCTTAGAGCAAAACGGAAGATAAGGTATATAGGGCACACCCCTGGAGCAGGGGGAATAGTTAAAAAAAAAAAAGACTATTGTTATAGCCTTGGAGAAAGATGACAAAGGCCCGAACTAAGGGAAGAACTATGGAGATGGAGAAAGAGGGGACAAAGCCAAGAAATCTTAAAAATGCAGAATCCCTAGATTTGGTATATCATTGAATATGGGGAAAGGAGGGAGTCAAGGATGCCTCTGTTTTCTGACTTGGGTGCATTTGGATGGTGGTGCCACCACCTGAGATAGGATGGGCTTAATGGGCCAGGGCACGGTGGCTCACACCTGTAATCCCAGCACTTTGGGAGGCCTAGGCAAGCGGATCACCTGAGGTCGGGAGTTTGAGACCAGCCTAACCAACATGGAGAAACTCCGTCTCTACTAAAAATACAAAATTAGCCAGGCGTGGTAGCAGGTGCCTGTAATTCCAGCTACTCAGGAGGCTGAGGCAGAAGAATCTCTTGAACCTGGGAGGCAGAGGTCACAGTGAGCCAAAATCGCACCAATGCACTCCAGCCTGGGCAACAAAAGCGAAACTTCATCTCAAAAAATAAAGATGAGTGTAACAAGTATAGAGGGGAGATGAGATTCTCTTAGATAGGCTGAGTTCCAGGTATCCAGGGATATCACAGTAAAGACACCCAGGAAGCTCTAAATTTTATGGGTCAGGAGCTCAGAGCTCAGAGAGAGGTTTGGGTTGAAGGTATGAGTTCAGAAGTTATTTGAACACATATCACTTTGTTCTAGCGTGGGCATTGGGATTTCTCAGAAACAGTACGCTAAGGGAGGAGAAAAACGATGTAAGGATAACATTAAGTATGCACAGATGAAAAGGAGCCATGAACAGTCAAAATGATTGGAAGTAAAATGAGAACAAAGAGAGGGTGGTGTTTCAGAATTTAAAGGAGGAATTTCAAGAAAGGGGAATTACCAAGTAAAAGGATTCGCTTAGTCAACTCAGGCTGCCATAACAAAATGCCATAGCCTGAGTTATTTAAACAGCAGACATTTATTTCTCACTTTTATTTTATTTTGGAGACTAGGAAGTTCTAGATCAAGGTGCCTACTGATTTAGTACCTTGAAATGATCTTCCCAGCTTGCAGACAGCCCTGTTTTGCTGTGATTTCACGTGGTTGGAAGTAATAAACAGTGCTCTGGTCTCTCTTCCTTTCCTTATAAGAACACTAATCCTATCATGGGGTCCCAGCTCCATAACCTCATCTAAATCTAATTACTTCCCCAAAGGCTGCATCTCCAAATACTGTCATATTGGGGGTTGGGGCTTCAGTATATGAATCTGGTGATAAGAGGAGGAGAATATAAACATTTAGTCCATAATAAAAATTAAAGGAGTCCTTTGGATTAAAAGTCAAGAAGCCTTTGGTGGCCTTGCTCAAAACAAATTTTGGTGAAGTTTTGAGTATAGAAGTCTGATGGAAGATAAAGGAAAAAGTCAGAAAGCAAAACAATGATGTCAGTCTAGTATTCCAGTACCTGACTTCAAAGGGAAGGAGAAAGTTCTGTATGTACTTGTTTAAAGATGGAGAGATTTGAGTATCTCACAGCTATCTAGAAGGTATCAGTAAAGAATAAGTTGATAATTTAAAAATACTGGAGAGAGGCTGGGCATGGTGACTCATACCTGTAATCCCAGCACTTTGGGAGGCTGAGGTGGGTAGATCACCTGAGGTCAGGAGTTTGAGACCAGCCTGGCCAAACTGGTGAAACACGCTCTCTACTAAAAATACAAAAAATTAGCCGGATGTGGTGGCAGAAGCCTGTAATCCCAGCTACTTGGGAGGCTCAGGCAGGAGAATCACTTGAATGTAGGAGGTAGAGGTCGCAGTGAGCCGAGATGGTGCCATTGCACTCCAGCCTGGACAACAAGAAGGAAACTCCATCTCAAAGAAAAAACAAACAAACAAACACAGGAGAGAAAAGGGATGACTAGAGGGAAAGAAGCAAGATCTTTCAGGTAATGGGAGAGGATTGCATCAAGAGAAAGAAGAGTTAGTTGAGAAGAGAAAGGCTGGGGACAGGTAAATGTGTAGGTGTGAGCAGGGCCAGCCAGCTTCTTGGTAGTGTAGCCTTTGCAGTTGCACAGGGCTCACTCTCAGAAGAGGCTTGATTTAATCTGCTGTGGCCACTTTGAAATTCTTAATAACGTTGTCTCTGAACTTGTGTTTTGTAAGTGAAGTCCAGGGGACAATGGAACACATGCATGAGCAAAGAAGATATGCCTGGCAGCAGCAAACATACACTCAAGTTTAGGCCTGGCTGCCTGGCATACACATATGCAACTGAAGCAGTCTGAGGAGCCACAGAAACCTGAAGGGGTGGTAGGGGCTGAGACTTGGGTCCAGATTGGCAGGTGTGATGGTGGGAGGAGCAGCAAAAGCAATGTGGTCATGGCCATGGCCCCAGCCCTGGGAGAGAAGCAGGGCTCAGCATGAGGCAGCCCCAGGATCTGCAGAGGGAGGCCAGTTTATGTCTGTCCCGGGATCCCAGCTCTGTGGCATCTGCACAAGTATTAACTGTCCAGCATGAACCCTGGGAGAGGAAATCTTGGTACTCAAGAGGCAAACTTTGTAAATAAATGCAAAATAGAAATGTTAGACATGAACATTGCAGTTAAGCATATCATTGACTTAATAGAATCTTTCAGAGTTCAGAATCTCTGGTTTTTAACTCCTGCAACACTGCCAAGCAAATATCCATTAAATTATCATTGTAGAAATTTACATTTAAAACAAAAATCATACTCAACACAAAACTGATTTGTATGAAGTGTTAAATCTTTTTGGAAAAATTGTTCCCTGAGAATCATCAGCTCTAGATATACTAAAACTTATATTTTAGAATTTATCAGATATGTGTCTCAATGTTGTTGCAGCTTAAAAACATTAACTTAACAGCACCAACAACAGTTGCATCAACACATTCTTCTCAGAATTAAGAATTATCAAAAATTACTTGCCAACTTTCATTTTAAAAGAATTGATATTGCTTTCAATTATATGCATTGAAAATGAAATTGCTAAAACTAAAAACTTTGACAATCTAATACATTTGCAGAGAAGTGAACCAGAAAAATCTTGTGATTAAAATGTCACATTAATAAAATATTGTTATTATATAAAATTGACACCCAAAATATTATTTTGTATGTAATGAAATAGTGTTAAGGGAAAAAAAATTTATATTTTATTCCTTTTAACTGCAGTTTCTCTTGCTTTTTCAAACAATGGGCCCTGCATTTTCATTGTACATTGAGCCCTGAAAATTATGTAGTTGAACCGGAGTGTGAGGATGGGATGTTGAGGGAGTTCAGGCCTGATATACTCAGCTTATTTTTTTCCTTTTCTGGAAAGTTGGAGGGAAGCAAGTGGGAGAGTGGGAGAGTTCTGTGTGTTGGCTTGAGGGAGAGTTTTAAAGGTTTAAAATGTTATGTGAGGAATCAGTGGGGAGGGAATGTAGCACTTTGAGGGTTTTAAAATACTTCAATATAACGATTTCCATAAGCTTTTTTATTACTACATCTATAATGTGTATTTTATGAGCAATCATAAAGAAAACTACATTTGGTAATTATCCTATGTCTACTAAAACATTGGCCAGGTTTAATATCATATGAAAAGTGGAATACAACTAGCTTGACGTGGTATGAAATAAGTGGTGTGCTAAGGTCTCAATTACAATAGACAGTAGAGAATAAATGTAAAAGTGGCATGTAAACTGTAAAAGCACTATAGGTACTACAGTCACTAAGTTTGGTTGTAGTAAAATATAAATTTTTAAGATGGATTTTTGTTTTTAAAAGTGGAATTTTTTCATTTATAAAACTGGCTATATTCTTTTTGTTGAAACTGAAATTTTTGTTATGTAGAGAAAAATATTACAGGTTCTTCTCTCCAAGTCTACTACTGTTACCATTTTGATATGTTTTCTTCCAGAATTTTACTCTGCCAATTAATCATAATATAATTGTAATCATATAATTACATGACATATAAATTCTTCATAAATATCACTGCAATATTTATACAGTAGTCCATTATGGGGCTCTGTCATACGTGATTTTTTCCTCTTACCTATTACTGAATGTTTAAGTTGTTTCTTTTTTGTGATTTTATTTTATTCTATTTTTTAGACAGAGTCTCGCTCCGTCACTCAGGCTGGAGTGCAGTGGTGCGATCTTGGCCACTGCAACCTCCGCCTCCCAGGTTCAAGCAATTCTCCTGCCTCAGCCTCCGAGTAGCTGGGATTATGGGTGTGTACCACTATGCCTGGCTAATTTTTGTATTTTCAGTAGAGATGGGGTTTCACCATGTTGGCCAGGCTGGTCTCAAACTCCTGACCTCAGGTGATCCATCTACCACAGCCTCCCAAAGTGCTGGGATTACAGGCGTGAGCCACCGCGCCTGGCCCTTTTTTGTGATTTTATATAACTACATACAGATTCCTAACTGAACGCCTTTCCACTTGAAATATTACTGAAATTAAATGAAACTTAATCATATTAAACTTTTCTGCCTGTTTCTCTTTTTTTACAAACACAAATAGGTGAGTCACTGACCCATTTGAGTCTTAGTTACTGTGACCATTGTATATAAACAAAATTATGATTAGAACGTGAAAGGTGAAAAAATACTAAAGCTAACCTCACAGGAAATTACCTTTATAAGCTTATTTTTTGTTATATGGCCTCAGTGTTGAAAATGCCTGAGAATTTCTTAGCAGGGAGGCAAGGTAAATGTTCAGCTATTGTATGATTTGCTGAATTAATAATAGAAAGAGAGAACTCAGAGTGGAAACAGAATGATGATCCCTGACAGATAAACTATTTTCTTTCACCTCCAAACTATTTAAATGGAAACACAGGAGGTCATTTGGGAGCACATTTAGATTTTCCCAAATGACCATTAACTAGGGATGTGTCACTTGCCCTCTATTCAATCCGATCTCCTATTAGACTTGAAGGAGTTAATGCACTTTGCAAAATGCCTAACTTGTATTTGGGATTAATTTACTTCCACAGCCGGATCTGGCTTATTAGAGCCTCAGAAATGTCTAAAGAAAATTCTATGTTAGACACATCACTGAAATGCTTTCCGTCTCCCTGGGAGCCCATATTAAATCAGTTTGGTGGAGTAAACTTATTTTTGTCTTTTTCTTCTCATGAGTTTTTTGCAAAACAGCTGGCCTTTTCTAAAATAAGGTTGATTAACCATTTATAAGATTTGAGAAGGGACTAATTAGTATTGTACATTGATTGGGGATCATAGCTATTTTTATTTAAAAATCACATATAGAGAAGTATTTGTTTGGTGACTTGCTTATAAAATTATGTTTCATGAACCACAGTGTTATAGTGTGACTATTGCGTAGGAACAAGGCCCAGGATTTTTTTTTTTTTTTATCACTCTTGGAGATTGGGCCCATGGCAATCACTGTCACTCAACTATGTGATTTCACACAATCTTACACGTTGAGGCAAGAGAAAGCAGTAACCCTGGCCTCTTGTTTTCACAGATGTCTTCATTAATTTTTCAAGGTAGAGGCTAGAGCTAAAGTCTTTCTGCAGGCCTTTCCTTCAGTATTGTACAGAAATGACAGGATAAAGCACAGGAGTCTGGCAGTCGAGAAAGTGTGACCATGAGGACCCCCTCTCATGTATCCTGACCTTGGATTAGGAGGTTCCTTCAATGCCCTACTGACACTGGGCCAATATTTACCTCCAAAAAAGCATCATGAATAGCACAAAAGAGCATTGTCTGAATCCATTTGGGCTGCTGTAACAAAAATACCTTATACTGGGTAATTTATAAACAATATAAATTTATTTCTCACAGTTCTGGAAGCTGGAAAGTCTAAGATGAAGGCATCAGCAGATTCGGTGTCCAGTAAGGGCTTGCTCCTCACAGGTGGTGGCTTCTCTGTGTCCTCACATGGTCGAAGAGGCTCTCTGTTCCCTCAGGCTGATTGTATTACTACCCTTATCCTATTGATAAGGGTGGAGCCCTCATGACTTAATCACTGTCCCAAGGGCCCCACTTCTGTATCACTACAATGGGGATTAGGTTTCAATAGGAATCTCAGAGGGACAATTAAGACCGTATCAAACATGGAAGGAGTTTCCAGGGCTGAAGCCCTTGGCATCCAATCTCACTACTGCTCTTCTCTCACTATTCCCCAGCTTTTAAGTCCTGTACTTGGAGTTTTTAAAGAACTGAGACATCTCTTTTCCTCTTTATCTAACATTCTTAGTAAAACCTCAGACTGAAACTCCTTCTCCATGCCCCGCCCTCCTTTGGCTAAGCCGTCATTGGACTTTCAGGTTAGACATCAGCTTCCCTGACCACATCCTGTCCCACTAAGAAATAAAAACTAACAAACCAAAAAACCCCAAAGATACTAGCAACAGCAACAAATTTAGAACCTGTTCACCATTTTCTCACAGCATCCTGCACTTATGCTTGAAATAGCACCTGTACTCTATTAAAATCACCTGTTTACTTGGGGGTGGGGCAGGTCTCCCCTGTTGGACAGTAACATTCTTGAGAACACTGATCATCTTTATATGCCATTATGTTAAAGAAGTATCAGACATAGTATTTGTCATCAAGAAATTTGCAATCCACTTGTAGAAAAGGGGTATATTTAAAGCCAACAATACAAAATATACATAATTACCTAAAGTACAAAATACACATGATTAAGTTCAAAATTGTTTGGTGTAATTATTAGATCACTATATAGACAAGGCAGATCCATGAAGGCTGGAGCCATTTCAGAAGTCTTCACGGGGAAGTTGAGATTGGAATCAGCCAGATGTTGGCGTAGCCTTAGGACTGGAGAGCAGGGTAGGGCGCGGTGTTCTAGGCTGATAGAGTAAAATGAACAAAAATGTGGAAGATGAGGTGAGCTTTAAAAAATGGGTAAAATTCACCAGGTAGAGAAGGCTGGGACATGGAGAAGGAATCTCAAATAGAGGTCACAGCAAGAATGAAGCATGAGGAAAGAACTAGCCTGATAGAAAGAACACTGAATAGTATCCTATGGTGAAAAGTAATTTAGATTAGACTTGACGGGAAACAAATCATTGTAGGTTCATAACTGCCATGGTGGTTTCTTACTTCTCATGACTCCTGAGGAATCACTCATCCCATGATCCTTGCTTTTGTATCATTGCCTCCCAAGTTTACTCTGAGCTTGGACATGTGACTTGCTTTGGTCAATAGGATATCAGCCTATTTGGTCAATAGGATATCAACCCTATTAGTGCATTGGGTTTTGTCTTTTTTTTTTTTTTAAGTTGGAGTTTCGCTCTTGTTGCCCAGGCTGGAGTGTGCAATGGAGGCATGATCTCGGCTTACTGCAACCTCTGCCTCCCAGGTTCAAATGATTCTCCTGCCTCGGCCTCCCGAGTTGCTAGGATTACAGGCATGTGCCACCATACCTGGCTAATTTTATATTTTTAGTGGAGGTGGGGTTTCTCCATGTTGGTCAGGCTGGTCTCGAACCCCCGACCTCAGGTGATCTGCCCGCCTATGCCTCCCAAAGTACTGGGATTACAGGCGTGAGCTACTGAACCTGGCCTTGTCTTTTGTAATAGTGCTTTTGCTGTGTGAGCAAGCTTAGGCTAGTCTCCTCCGGGAAAGAGAAAACAAAATGAAGAGAGGGGCCTAGCTGTGCCAGTCTTTCCAATTATCCAGGCTCGGGCATGAGACTTAGGAGGCCATCAGGAATCAGCCAGCCCCAGTTGAGTCACCAGAAAATTACAATCGCATAAGTGACTTCAGGTGAGACAACAGACGAGCTATCTAGCTGAGACCAGCCATAATTGTTGACCCATGGAATTGTGAGCAGTAAAATGGTCATTGTTTTAAGCTACTAAGTTTGATCTCTGCTTGCCTCCTGAGCCTGGCCTAAGTTGTTGTTTTAAGCTACTAAGTGGTTTGTTATATAACAGTAAATAAATGATACAAATTTTAAGATGAAAGATTTTCACCTGTCTCTCTGGGGAGCTCCTTTTCAGACACCTGTGCATGTTCATCATGCTTGGCTTATATCAATACTTAATAAACATTGATGCTCCTCAAGGCTCAATCCAAGGCCATCTTCTGTTTTTACTCAGTTATTCCTCCTCACGTGATTTATTCTACTTCCGTAGCTTCTTTATTGTGATAATATATTACCATGTTTAGACCGAGTGCTGTAGCTCACGCCTGTAATCCCAGCAGTTTGGGAAGCTGAAGAGGGCAGATCACGAGGTCAAAAGATCGAGACCATCCTGGACAACATAGTGAAACCCCATCTCTACTAAATATACAAAAATTAGCCAGGTGTGGTGGCACGTGCCTGTAGTCCCAGCTACTCGGGAGGGTGAGACAGGAAAATCACTTGAACCCGGGAGGCGGAGTTTGCATTGAGCCAAGATCGCGCCACTGCACTCTAGCCTGGCCTGGTAACAGAGTGAGACTCCATCTCAAAAAAATCTATGTATATATTACCATGTTTATACTTTCTTTCTTTTTTTTTTTT
>NW_012117722.1:1846669-1864124 GCF_000951035.1 Colobus angolensis palliatus | reverse complement strand
GCTGGGACTATAGGTGCATGCCACCATGCCCAGCTAATTTTTTGCGTTTTTAGTAGAGACGGGGTTTTGCCATGTTGGCCAGGCTGGTCTCGAACTCCTGGACTCAAACAATACACCTGCCTTGGCCTCCCAAAGTGCTGAGATTACAGGCTTGAGCCACTGTGTCGGGCCCTATTTGTATATTTCAAAGGCACTTCAGACTTATGATCACCCTAGAACATACCTCTGGGTGTTGCCCTGCTCAGTGAATGGCACCACCCACCTAAGCTGCACAGGCAGAAACTTCAGAGTCAGTCTTGATACCTCCTTCTCCCTTACTGCCTCTATTGTCCATTATCAAGTCTTGTTGATCTTATCTTGTTAACATTTCTCAAATTCACCCACTTCTTACTATCTCTATAACCACCATCCTGGCTGGGTGAGGTGGCTCATACCTGTAATTCCAGCACTTTGGGAGGCCAAGGTGGGCAGATCACCTGAGATCAGGAGTTCAAGACCAGCCTAGTCAACATGGTGAAACCCCATCTCTACTAAAATACAAAAATTAACTGAGAGTGATGTCACATGCCTGTAATCCCTGCTACTTGGGAGGCTGAGGCAGGAGAATCACTTGAACCTGGGAGGCAGAGGCCGCAGTGAGCCGAGATCATGCCACTGCACTCCAGCCTGGGCAACAGAGTGAAACTCCATCTCTAAATAAATAAATAAAACCACCATCCTAATCCAACTATCATCATCTCTTCTAGACCACTGCCAAATGTACTTAACTGGTCTCCCTACATCTGCTCTTGCCTACATCCAATCTTTTCCCTACACTGCTGCCAAGAAGGTTTTTTTTTTTTTCCCTCAAAACATAAATCTGATCATGTCAGTCAGAGTTCATAATACTCCAATAGCTTCCTATCACTCTTCGTATAAAGATAATTACATAATTGCAATTTATCTTATTTAACAAAGCTGTGTTAATTCAAGTTCTCCAAGAAGCAGACGCTAAGATGGGATTAGACCTGAAAGATGTTTATTACGGGGGATGTCTATATGAATAGGAGAGGGAGAATGCAGAAGAACTTTCAGACTGTGATGCAGGTCTAACACCTGTGGAAGAGAAGGGGCAGGAAAGAGGATTTGGGTAGGAAGAGGCTCAGATTGGGTAGGAAGAGGCAGCAAAGTTCTGAGAAAGTATTGACCAGTCCAACAGGGGTCTTTGAGGCAACATTCCCTGTTAAAGGAGTCTCTTGTCTTATATTAGTTGCCTTCCCTCACCCTGCCTACCAGTGCCCATGCTTGTTATTGGCTGGGAGCAGCCCAGGGGAAGCATGACCTTGGTGTGAACACAGTGGCGGATTCAGGAGAGCAATGGCTCAGACTATCAGTTGCCTGTACTCCCCTGTGGCAGAAGAGCTCAGTGGTGGGCTTTTATGACTACTGCAAAGCCCTGTATGGTTTCATCCCTGCTTACCTCCCCAGCCTGGCCTTGTACCATGCAGCTCTTTGTGGTCACAGTATCAATACAAGTCTTTTGTTACTTCCTTGAAGATGAATATTATGTGTTTCCAACCCCTCTCCCCAGTACAGAAACTGTGTTCATTCATATCAATCTTTTTTTTTATTTTTTTTTTAAGAGACAGGGTCTCACCCTGTCACCCAGGCTGGAGTGAAGTGGCGCAAGCATGACTCACTGGAGGCTGGAACTCCTGGGCTCCAGCAATCCTCTCGCCTCACCCTCCCAAGTAGCTGGGACTACAGGTGTGTGCCAACATGCCCTGCTAATTTTTAAATCTTTTGTAGAGACATGGTCTTGCTATGTGTCCCTGGTTGGTCTTCAACTCCTGGGCTCAATTAAATCCTCCTGCCTTGGCCTCCCAAAGTGTTGGGATTACAGGTGTTAGTCACCATGCCTAGCCCCCATTAATCTTTTAGTTGCCAGTTCAGTTGTCTCTTTGCTTGAGAACTTGAGAAGATTTCTATGACTGTGGTCAAATCTCCCCTTCACATGTCCCTATAGCACCTTATGTCTTTCTTTCCTAGCAATTTTTGTGTGATTATTTGATTACTGTCTTCTTCCCTAGACTGTGAGGTACTTAAGACTAGAGGGTGTATTTTTTATTTGTGAATTTACCTCCAGTGAGGAGCATATGGCCCATGCTCAAAATATTGTTGTTGAATGAATGAATACAGGAATGGAGACTCAAGTCCCTGATCCGCAAGTACTTTGGGCACTTTTGGCCTTTTCGGCTGCTTTATCTGCATTGGGCTCATGAACAAGTAATGACCCTGCCCTTTGATCTGAAATTTATAGAACCTAAAAGAATGGCATTAAGTAAATTTGGGTCAGGGAGAGTCTGGAAACAAAGAGGCCCAGATGGGTGTGAGAAACTGATACATTAAATTAGAGGAGACATTTTAATGAAATGATGTGATTAGGTCATTTATTGGACGTTTCTTTTTTGGGAATAAATCAAAGGTAACTCTAAGGTCTCAAGCCAGACAATTGGGATCATAAAATTACTAATGTGAGAAGCAGGAATGTTCAAAGGTGGAGCCTGAATAAGGAAGGAGATGAGTTTGGTTTTGGAGATTGACTTCTAAAGCAAGCTAGGCATTTCTTGTAGAATGGAGCAGCAGTAGGAGGCTGATATGAGAGGTTTTTTGTTTGTTTGTTTGTTTTTGAGACTTCGTCTTACTCTGTCACCCAGGTGGAGTGCAGTGGTGTGATCTCAGCTCACTGTATCCTCCGCCTCCCAGGCTCAAGAGATTCTCCTGCCTCAGCCTCCTGAGTAGCTGGAATTACAGGCACCTGCCTGATGTGAGAGGTTTGAAGTCCATGGAGTGTGTCCTCCAAGAGGCTTACCATGGCAGCTACATCTTAGCTGGGTAAGGAGGCAGGTGTAGCTTGCCCTCAACATGCACCGGGAGGAACAAGGGAGATAGCCTGAGAAGCAATACCATGGAGAGAAGGAAAATGTGGATTTGGCATCAAATAAACTAGGTAGACAGTCAGAGGAGCTGCCAGTGCAAAGCATCAAGACAGAGACGTGGAATCTAGGGGGCAGCTCACTGAATGGAAAATATGACTTCAGCAGAGATGGAAGGTTTGAAGAGGGTGACGGAAAGGAGACCCTGGGAACTATTCTCTGAGCCTCTGGGAGAGTGGCAGTCAAGGCTATCAAAGGCTGTAGCTTTGGTCATGTGCAAGGGTAAACCCTGTATGCTAGTTCCTTTTTTTTTTTTTTTTTTGAGACAGAGTTTTTGCTCTGTTGCCCAGGCTGGAATGCAATGGTGCGATCTTGGCTCACTGCAACCTCCGCCTCCTAAGTTCAAGTGATTCTCCTGCCTTAGCTTGCTGAGTAGCTGGGATTACAGGCGCCCGCCACCATGCCCAGTGAATTTGTGTATTTTCAGCAGAGACGAGGTTTTACCATGTTGGCCAGGCTGGTCTTGAACTCTTGACCTCAGGTGATCCACTACCTTGGCCTCCCAAAGTGGTGGGCTTACAGGCGTGAGCCACCGCTCCTGGCTCTATATGCTAGTTCCTGAGAGTAGAAGTGATGATGGAAGCTATGAAAATGCACAGTTCCTGAATACAGCACATGCGCTTTAGGAAAGAAAAGCAAGGGGCTGAGGACTCAACACTGGCAAAGAGGGAACAAAATGAACAGGAGTAACTTTTAGGAGGCTCAGAGAAGGAGAGTTGGCATGCATTAGAGATCACACAGAAGAGCCAAGAGTAGACTTTCAAAGAAGGATAGGGGAAATGCTCAGCACAGAATCAAAAATAATGGGAAAAAAATGAAACCAAATTATGCTCCATTTCCTAATGGACCTGTATGATACAATGTCCCCCAATGTCTTTTTTCAATATTCTTTCTATTGAGGTATAATTTATGTACAATAAAATGCATAAATGTTAGGGATGCAGTTCGATGACATTTATGATTATATAAACCTGTGTAAATCATCACCCCCTTTAAGACATAAAATACATCACCCCAGAAAGTTCCTCTCATACAACTTTCTAGTCACTCCCTATCCTTCTCCCTCCTGGACAATTATGGGTATGATTTCTATGGCCATATATTAGTTTTGTTTGTTCTAGAACATCATATAAATGGAATCACATGGTATGTACTCTTTTCTGTAGGGCTTTTTTACTTCCCATAGTAATTTTGAGATTCACCTATGTTGTTTTGTGTACCAGTAGTTTGTCTTTTTTTTGAGACGGAGATTTGCTCTTGTTGTCCAGGAGTGCAATGATGCCATCTCAGCTTACTGCAGCCTCCACCTCCCGGGTTCAAGCAATTCTCCCACCTCAGCCTCCTGGGTAGCTGGAATTATAGGCATACACCACCACGCCCAGCTAATTTTGTATTTTTAGTAGAGAAAGGGTTTTTCCACATTGGTTGGGCTGGTCTCGAACTCCTGACCTCAGGTGATCTGCCTGCCTCGGCCTCCCGAAGTGTTGGGATTACAGGCGTGAGCCACTGCGCCCAGCTTAATTTGTCTTTTTAATGGATGAGTAATATTTCATTGCATAAATATATCATTATTTGTTTATCCATTCTCTTGTTTATGAACATTTGTTTCCAGGTTTTGACTACTGTGACTAAAGCTATTGTGAACATTCTTACGTAAGTCTTTTTATGAATATATTTTTTTCATTTCTTGGAGTGGAATTGCTAGGTCACAGGAGAAGTATATGTTTAACTTTTTTTTTTTTTTTTTTTTTGAGACGGAGTCTCGCTCTGTCGCCCGGGCTGGAGTGCTGTGGCCTCTTCTCAGCTCACTGCAAGCTCCGCCTCCCAGGTTGACGCCATTCTCCTGCCTCAGCCTCCCGAGTAGCTGGGACTACAGACGCCCGCCACCTCGCCCGGCTAGTTTTTTGTATTTTTTAGTAGAGACGGGGTTTCACCGTGTTAGCCAGGATGGTCTCGATCTCCTGACCTCGTGATCCGCCCATCTCGGCCTCCCAAAGTGCTGGGATTACAGGCTTGAGCCACCGCGCCCGGCCCGTATATGTTTAACTTTAACTGACCAAGTGGTTATAACATTTTATGCTCCCAACAACAATGAGAATACTAGTTGCCTCACTACCTACTTACTATTTGATATTGTCAATCATTTTATTTGAGTCATTCTAGTAGGTATAAAATGGCATTTCATTATCGTTTTTAATTGTACAATTCCCTAATTACTAATGATGTCTCAGGAGCTTACTGGTTCTTCATGTATCTTTTTGAGCTATCTCTTTAAGTCTTTTGCTATTTTAATGGATTATCTTTTCATTATTGACTTGCAGGTGCTCCTTATATATTCTCTAAATAAGTCCTTTGTATTTATCACAAATTACAAATATTTTCTCCAAATCTGTAGCCTGCCTTTTTCTCAATGGTGTCTTTTGAAGAGCAGAAATTTTAAATTTTAATAAAGTCTGATTTCAATTTTTTCTTTTATGGTCAGTGCATCTTGTGTTCTAAAAAAAACTCTTCCTATCCTAAGGTGGCAACGAATACGCAATTTTTTTTTTTTTTTTTTTTTTTTTTTTTTTTTTTTTTGAGACGGAGTCTCGCTCTGTCGCCCAGGCTGGAGTGCAGTGGCCGGATCATCTCAGCTCACTGCAAGCTCCGCCTCCCGGGTTGACGCCATTCTCCTGCCTCAGCCTCCCGAGTAGCTGGGACTACAGGCGCCCGCCACCTCGCCCGGCTAGTTTTTTGTATTTTTTAGTAGAGACGGGGTTTCACCGTGTTAGCCAGGATGGTCTTGATCTCCCAACCTCGTGATCCGCCCGTCTCGGCCTCCCAAAGTGCTGGGATTACAGGCTTGAGCCACCGCGCCCGGCCGAATACGCAATATTTTTAAACAATTTAAAATAAACCTATGCCTATTTCCTTTCCCTCTTTCTCCTAAAATGATCCTACTTTTAGTTTGGAATTACTGAGATGATATACACTATTTTGGTAAGAAGGTCAAGAGTGAAAATGGTGGAAAATGTCATGTGTAAAATGTTTCATTCCAGCAAAGTTACCAAATCTTAAAGGCCTAGAAGAAAGGCAAAGAGTTCCTTTAAAGACTAGAAAAAGAAGGTAACTTTTTAAAGAGCATGCTGTCTTACTCCATTTGAGCATCTATGACAAACTACCTTAGACTCGGTGGCCTGTAAAGAGCAAAAATTTACTGCTCACAGTTCTAGAGGCTGGGAAGACGAAGATCAAAGCACTCGTAGATTTGGCATCTAGTGAGGACCCATTCCCTGGTTCATAGATCAGGCCTTCTTGTTGCATCCTCAGCTGGTGGAAGGGGCCAACAAGCTCCCTTGGGCCTCTTTTATTTTTATATTTATTATTATTATTTTTTGAGACAGAGTCTCACTCTCATTGCCTAGGCTGGAGTGCAATGGTATGATCTCAGCTCACTGCAACCTCCACTTCCTTGGTTCAAGTGATTTTCCTGCCTCAGCCTCCCAAGTAGCTGGGATTACAGGTGCTCGCCACCATGCCCAGCTAATGTTTGTATTTTTAGTAGAGACAGGGTTTCACCATTTTGGCCAGGCTGGTGTCGAACTCCTGACCTCAGGTGTTCCACCCACCTGAGCCTCCCAAAGTGCTGGGATTATAGGAGTGAGTCACTGCGCCCAGCGTTGGGCCTCTTTTAGAAGGGCACTAATACCATTAATTAGGACTCTGTCCAGATGACTTAATCACCTTCAAAGGCCCCACATCTTAATACTATCAGATTGGGGGTTATGTTCCAACATGAAAATTTGGGAGGACAGAAGCATTCAGACCATAGCACATTTCCCTCTACTTTCATCAAATGGTGCATGGCGCACTATCAATAATGTTGGTGCTCTATATAAATCTGTTCTATGACTTTTAAAATTTAACAAGCAAAAGAGAAATGCATTGGACGACTTATGGGTGGTAGTCAAAGAATCTGAAGGAAAGCTAAAAAGTTAGTCTTCAGAAAAAACAGGAGCTAGAGTAGCTGTGAAGATCAAGAGAGCAGGATGAAATAGACAAACTGACGGCTACAGGGATGAATGATCTCCAGCTGTTTCTGTCTTTGGGTTAATCCCCTCAAGCTCAACTTGCAAGAGGAAAGTATCTGAATGGCCTAATTTAATCACTGTATGGCCTAATTTGGTTACATGCCTAGTACAGAGACCTTGGTTGACAGTCATTCCTTCAAAACTGCATTCAATAGGGAAGGGGGATTGGGGCAGTGCTGCTAGAAGAAGGGAGGAGGGACTGTGGGCAGACAAAAACAATCGATGCTTATTATACCCTTAAAAAGCTAGAACATATATCTTCCAACTTGTGTTCATGTCTTTTGTCTTAAGTAGGATGAAATCGCTTATTCACTTATCTTTGCGTCTTCCCTCAAATAACCAGGCTTAAGTTAAATTACTGCCAAGGTCAGATTTGTGAAAGCCGAGTCTACCTGATTAAATTTCATCCCAGATCAGTTTTGTTGTTACTGTTTTAGATCTTGAAGTTGACAGTGTATTTCTGATTACTTCGAATTTATCTTTCAAAATTGAGATGCAGAAACTCTGTGAAATCTAAACTTAAGTGAGAAAAAGGCAAAAACATGAAATAAAATATAACTTGACCAGGACTGGAAGTGAACTGGGAGTGACATAAATAGGATTTTTGTGCATTAGGGTCCCTATTTTTTTAAAAAAAGTCACTTAAGTCTCAGTGGCTTACATCTGTAATCCCAGCACTTTAGGAAGTCAAGGTGGGAGGATCCCTTGAAACCAAGAGTTTGAGACAAGCCTGAGCAACATAGTGAGACCCCCATCTCCATAAAATTTTTTTTTTTTAAATTAGCTGAGTGCAGTGGTATGTGCCTATAGCCTAGCTACCCAGGAGGCTGAGGCAGGAGGATTCCTTGAGTCCAGGAGTTTGAGGCTGCAGTGAGTTAATGATGGTACCTCTGCACTCCATCCTGAGTGACAGAGCAAGACCCTATTTCTAATTAAAAAAAAAAATGCTTAAAAAGTTATGTTTCTTCAATCTGCTTATCGAAGTTGAATATTCTTACATGTGAGCACCTATATTGAACTTCATTTGTTCATTCATTCAGCAAATGTTTATTAAGGGCTTGCCATGTGCATTAGTGGTATAGGCTCTGGAGATCTCTAAGGTGACAGTGAAGGAAGCTGATCCTCACTGTAAAATATGGACAATAAACTACTTTAGGAGTGAGGGATCAGGCTATGACTGTTTTATTTACTAAGTTTTATCCCTAGTACCTATCACAGTGCTCGAAACATGGAAATAACTAAAAGATATATTGCTGTTGTTGTTGGTTTTTGAGACAGAGTCTCGCTCCGTTGCCCAGGCTGGAGTGCAGTGGTGCGATCTCGGCTCACTGCAAGCTCCGCCTCCCGGGTTCACAGCATTCTCCTGCTTCAGCCTCCCAAGTAGCTGGGACTACAGGCGCCCACCACCACATTTGGCTAATTTATTTTTCACTTTTTTCGTAGAGATGGGGTTTCACCCTGTGAGCCAGGATGGTCTCAATCTTCTGACCTTGTGATCCACCCTCCTCAGCCTCCCAAAGTGCTGGGATTACAGGCATGAGCCACCATGCCTGGCCAAAAATATGTTGTTGAATGGATGACTAGATGAATCGGGGGAGCCGTCAACCTTCCTGTCAAAAGACTGGTGGGGGCCAGCCATGATGGCTCATGCCTATCTTCCCAGCACTTTGGGAGGCCAAGGCGGGTGAATCACCTGAGGTCAGGAGTTTGAGACCAGCACGGCCAACTTGGTGAAACCCCGTCTCTACTAAAAAATATAGAAACTATCCTGGTACGGTGGTGCGCACCTGTAATCCCAGCTGCTGGAAGGCTGAGGCAGGACAATTGCTTGAACCCGGGAGGTAGAGATTGCAGTGAGCCAAGATCATGTCACTGCACTCCATCCTGGGTGACAAGAGTGAAACTCTGTTTCAAAAAACAAACAAACAAACGACTGGTGGGGTCCCAGCACTTTGGGAGGCCGAGGCAGGCGGATCACGAGGTCAGGAGATTGAGACCATCCTGGCTGACATAGTGAAACCACGTCTCTACTAAAAATACAAAAAAAAAAAAAAAATTAGCCGGGCGTGGTGGCGAGTGCCTGTAGTCCCAGCTACTCAGGAGGCTGAGGCAGGAGAATGGCGTGAACCCAGGAGGCGGAGGTTGCAGTGAGCCGAGATCGTGCCACTGCACTCCAGCCTGGGTGACAGAGCAAGACTCTGTCTCAAAAAAAAGAAAAAGGGCAGGTTCAGGAAAATTTTCTGAGTTGTTTAATTCTGCTTCAACAAAATGCTTCAAAGAATGGTTAGAGTTCCCATAGCCAAACTTGAGGCCTAGATACCCCTCTAATGGTCCCATCAGGTATCATTCAAATACATGTGTAAGTTGGTTTTCCTGTCTCCCCCGCAGGACTGCAGGGATTGAATATGTTCTTCTAACTCCTTGTATCAGGCTTTTTTTTATGTGTGACTGGGGATACTGGTTGCCCATATGACCACTCAAAAAATTTCAGTGTCTCTGTACTGGAGGGTAAAAAGTTGAGAAATTGGGATTTTGGAAAGTATATTTTCCTGGTAATGGGAGATTGTGTATTCTTATATAATAGGTACTTGTTTAATAATGTACATTTGGAAATAACTTGCTTCTGAAGGAAGGTGGGGAAGAATTGTGTGGAAGTTGCAAATTTTCAACAGAGACCTCACTCTCCCCACACTGACGAGAGTTCCTTGGTATCTGACCATAAATTAAAAGAGTGCACCAGTTGGGCTGTGTTTTTAGGAAGCACAAACACACTAAGGTTACCTGATATATATTTTTTTAAGACGGAGTCTCGCTCTGTTGCCAGGCTGGAGTGCAGTAGTGCTATCTTGGCTCACCGCGATCCCCACCTCCTGCATTCAAGTGATTCTCCTGCCTCAGCCTCCTGAGTAGCTGGGATTACTGGCGCCCGCCAGCATGCCCAGCTAATTTTTGTATTTTTAGTAGAGATGGGGTTTCACCAGGTTGGCCAGGATGGTCTTGATCTCTTGACCTCATGATCCACCCCCCTTGGCCTCCTAAAGTGCTGGCATTACAGGCGTGAGCCACTGCGCCCGGCCGCCTGATGTAACTTTGAAAGGCAAAGCAAACAAAAATCTAGGGTCTTTCCTGGGTTTCCTCTTTTTGTGGGTGTGTATATGTTTATCTATCTCCATAATAAATGTTCCTCTTTCCTCAATACATGTGTGTTCCTCTTGACTCAATACACTTTTGGTCTCTCTTTAACTCTTGTTATTTTGTTATTGATTGGTCTAACTTGTTCTACTCTGTTTTCCATCCCAAAGGATAGCATAGCTTATAAAAAACCAGGGCCTCAGTGCCAACAAGACATAATCTTGAAAGCCAGTTTTGCTACTTAATATCTAGGCTTTCAACCAAGATACTTGGTTGATAACCAAGATATCGATAACTTTAAACCAAGTACTTAACATCTCTGGGCCACAGTTTCTGTGCTGTTCAGTGATAGTTTGGTTTCTCCTTCTAGGTAAATGGTAGGATTGCACTTCTGGTTCCCTTGATATTAGGAGGGTTCATGGGTTTGCTTTGGCCAATGGCTTAAAAGTGGAAGTGGATATGTATTATTCCTGGGGAGAGGCCTTTAAGAGTCATCTTCTTGACTTTACCCTGAAAAGTGATAGAGACTTTATCAGCCTGGTACCAGAGTGACGACCACATAGGGTAGAATCCCTACCAGCTCAATGCTCATGTAGCATGACCAAGAAGAAACTTCTATTGTCTGAAGCCATTATGATTTTGAAGTTATTTGTTATCTCAGCATGAAATACCACATCCTGGCTGATGTTTCCTGATGTGAAAAATAGTATAATAAAATTGATTTTATTATTCCACAGTGGGAGATTGAAAAACACTGGTTCTTATTACTATTACCCTCATCCTCCCAGCTGTCTATACCTACTGCTCTTATCAGATATTCCACCTACACCCACATATTTTGTTCATTCTTGTCCATTTCACCTGACCTAAATTTTTTCCTTCATTTTCCTACTCCATCACTTTCCCTCTTTACTTATATCTTCTGTTAAATCCTGGTTCCATTGTAGTCAAACTTCCTAAACCTGTTTCTCATCTTTTCCTCTGACCAAAAACAAATAATTAGAGTCAAAGTGACCTAATCTCTCTAAGAATCGGCAAAAACAGACCTTCAACTTTATTCCCCATCCAGCAAGCATCCATAGACACATTGACATCCAGGACTTCATCAGGACAAGGTACTACACCCTTCTGAGTGGTGTCACTAAGGCCCTTCTCTTTATTTAGCTGTCAGCATCCTTTGCCTAACCACACCACATCACCTCTGGCCTCAAAGAAACCTATAATCACTGGTTGCTCCTACTTCACTTCTCACATTTTGGACACTTTCCTTACTTTACACTCAATAGTTTACTCTAGTACCGCTTACTATCCTTGTACCTTTTTTCTTTCTCCCTTCTAACCGTCCCCATCCCTCCCTCAATATTTCATGGAACCCTCCAGACAATCACAGGCTCTGGAAGCCCCATCAGATGATTTATCTTCTCTTGTTGTTGGGCTATGAAAGAAAACAATGAACTGTGCAGACCCATGACCACATGCTGTATGTACTGTCTAAAATGGAAATAATTGACTTTTCTGGAATAGTTGGCATTGGTTGGTGTTCACCCTTACTTCTTGGAAACCTTTCCTTCCCTGGCTTCTGGTTCTCTGCTCTTTTCAATGGTTCACCTTTCTCTCTCCACTCCTCATTTAATAGGCAATCCCCAGAATTTTGTCTTTGGGTCTCTTCTCTCCTTTGTCTACATGCTTTCTCTGGGGGAATGTCATCCATTTTTATAGCTTGTATGATCCTTTAAATGCAAATAATTCCCAAATAACTTTTACCAGCAGTAACATCTCTCCAGAGTTCTATAAGTCAATATACAATGTCTCATTAGACACATGAAGCTGGATGTCCTAGGCACATCTTAAACTTAACATGTCCCCAAGCAAATGCTGCTTCTCCCCTGACCCCAAAACTGGACTATCTCTTTTATTCTTTCTTGTTTTTTCAGTGTCCTCTTTTTACTGTTTTGCAGAAGAATGCCCAATATACAACATGATTGCAAATATTTGGTCATGCAAAAGAGGGGATAGTGCTCAAATACAATGGGAGACATGATTTTTTAAAAAATAAATATTTACCGTGCATGGTGGCTCACATCTGTAATCCCAGCACTTTGGGAGGCTGAGGCTGGTGGATTGCGTGAGGTCAGGAGTTCGAGACCTGCCTGATCAACATAGTGAAACCCTGTCTCTACTAAAAATACAAAAAATTAGCTGGGTGTGTTGGCAGGTGCCTGTAATCCCAGCTACTAGGAAGGCTGAGGCAGAAGAATTGCTTGAACCTGGGAGGCAGAGGTGGTAGTAAGCCAAGATCATGCCATTGCACTCCAGCGTGGGCAATAAGAGTGAAACTCTATCTCAAAGATAAATAAATAAATAAATAAATACAAAATAAATATTTAAACACAATTTGGATTCTATAAGTGCCTGGACTGCAAGTCTGTTTGAAGGAGCTGCCTTGTTTGTGGACCCATGGTGATGTCATAATTACTGCTGGTAATAAATGCATGGATTCAGGGTGCCAATGGTTGAATGTGATCATGGTGAACCCCTTTTCTAAAGCCTTCTCTAGCCCTCTACAGATGTGCTATGGCCAGGACAAAGACAATGAAATTTCTCAAAGGTCAGTGGTCCATAACAGTTAAGTATGCTACATGATTCTCTTGGTTTCCATTTCTAGTGAGGAAACACACTTACTCTTCTTCAATTCCACATACAGGACTGGCCTAAAAGCTCCTCCCAGATCTCTGAGAACATTAGACCATGCACTCTTGAAGAAGGCTTTCCCCTTTCGTCTTTAAAAATCTTCCTTCAGCAGTTGAGGGTTCCCATGTGCAGTATGTTGGCTCCTTTGTGTCTGCAGAGGACCCAAGGTGTAGAAGGCCATTTTGGCCACACCACCGCAGTCTGGGCAATCATCTGGCTTACCATGATGTGGTAGTCTTGGAGTCAGGGAGCATGCCTCAGGCCTTCAGGCAGCCCAGAAAAGGATGATGCCCTGCACAGAGATGCTGAAGCCCTGGTACAGGCCCCAGATCTCATCAGACTTAGTTATCTTCACCAGACAGTCTCCCAGGTATTTGAACTTGAATCCCAGCTCTGTGTACGATTTCCCAACATTGACCACCAGACGGATTCTGGCAAAATTCACCGAGTACACAAAACAGAGACAGGTGGGCCTGGCCACCTTGTTGGAGGCCAGATTGTGGGCAAAACAGCTCTAGAACTGCGTGTGTTCATCCATACTCCCAGGAATAGCTGTGTCTGCTTATCCTCGAATGCGACGTTGAGGGCTTGCTTAAGGAAGTAGTTCACAATTCCTGTGCACTGCTGTCAACTGTCATCTGCTTTCTGGCGCCTTGCATCTGCTACAGCAGCTTCACCTGCTCAATCAGGGCCACAATTATCTTGGTGATGGCAGCAGCAATGCCACCAGCCAGACGGTCCTTGGCAAAGGAGATGGCCTGTTGTGTCATGGTTGCAGAGCAGGAAGCTGAGCACATGGAGAACTGAGAGGATTAGTGCTGCTGGCTCAGCCCTGTCACTGCTGGACCGAGAGGCCTACTCCTTCTGTTCTTGATCTGCGTTAATGGCATCACCATTTACCTGTCTCCCAACTTAGGAAGCCTGATGTTATTCTCACCTTCTTTCTCTTACCCTCCATATACAGTCAGCTGCCAAATCTTGCTGCTTCTAATTTTAAAACATCATTTGATTCTGTCTCTCCCAAACCCTATGCAACTTGCTTAAAATAGGCCTTCATCATATCTTCTTTGGACTATTATTGAGACAGTCTTGTAATCTGTTCCCCTGATAAGTTTTTCCCCACCATGTTCTCCATACTACCGCTGTATGGAGAGTTACTGAGAAGAAAGCTTATGAAGTCATTTTTTCATGTAAAAGCTTCTATTGGTTCTATAAACCCATAAGGTTCAAACTCTGTTGCTTTGCTACAAAGCTCTTAACCCTCTGTTGTCAATCTACCTCTCCATCTTGTTTCCTTTCCTAACTTCACATTCTCCAAACACATTCAAGGTTTCTTGGGCCTCACATCCTCACTGCTTCATATAACCCTGAACTTTCAGAAGTCCGTACGTGTTTTTTAAAGCAATTCCTTTCTCTCTGCTCCACCCCCATTCACTTGAAAAATTCCCCCATCTGTTAAAAGCCAAGTTTAAGCATCACCTCCTCCGTGAAACTTTCCCAGATTTTCCCAGGCTACTGCATGTTCTGTTCCTTTTGCTCCTAGAACACTTTATATTTGCTATAGACTTTTCAATGTAGTCCTTTTCTATTTATATATTTTTATCTCATAGTAGACTGTAAGCTTCTGGTAATTAGTGTACTAGATAGAAGTTGTTTAATAAATATTGGTGAATAAATGCAATGTTGTTTTCTTCCCAAGATGTTTTGGGGAAGATGTCTCTTTCTTCCTACTATAGCCTTAAAATACAATCAACTCATATTTAGATTTTAATAGCCTCTAAGCTGACCATCGAGAACCACACTATTCAATAATGTATCCACTAGTCACATGCGGCTGCTGAACATTTGAAATTCAGCTCCTCCAGGCTGGGCGCAGTGGCTTGTGCCTGTAATCCCAGCACTTTGGGAGGCCAAGGTGGGAGGATAGCTTGAGGCTAGGAGTTCAAGACCTTGCTGGCCCACAGAGTGAGACCCCATGGACCAGCAGGGTCTCGAACTCTTAGCTTCAATTTTTTGATAATTTCTTTATTAAGAAATAAATTCAGCTACTCAAAAATGAAACGAGCTGTGTTATACAGCATTTTGAAGACAATATGAGAACAAGAACGGGGCTGGGCGCAGTGGCTCAAGCCTGTAATCCCAGCACTTTGGGAGGCCGAGACCGGCGGATCACGAGATCAGGAGATCCAGACCCTCCTGGCTAACGTGGTGAAACTCCGTCTCTACTAAAAAATACAAAAAACTAGCCGGGTTCGGTGGCGGGCGCCTGTAGTCCCAGCTACTCGGGAGGCTGAGGCAGGAGAATGGCGTAAACACCTGGGAGGTGGAGCTTGCAGTGAGCTGAGATCCGGCCACTGCACTCCAGTCTGGGCGACAGAGCGAGACTCCGCCTCAAAAAAAAAAAAAAAAAAAGAAAACAAGAACTGAAAATATGCCTTTTTTATATCACATCTTAAAAATATTTTGGATACATCGAGTTAAATAAAATGTATTCGAAAAATATATTTTATGTTTCTTTTTCTGTTTTAAAATGTGGCTACTGTATTATTTAAGGTTATATGTGTGGCATGCAAGTATTTCTATTGGACATCACTGTGACCCTTCAATCCATCCTGAAGGTCGTTTATTGGAGGTAACCTGTACTCTGTTTTCTGAGTCCTTACAGTGCTGCACAAAATTTTTGTAGGGAGGACAGGTACTCAAAAAATGGTGTTTGTTTACTGGTTACTGCAGGACTAACTTTCCCAAAAGATCCTTTTTATTATGCTATTATCCTACTTGAAGAATCTACAGGTTTTTTTTTTTTTTTTTTTTTTCAGGGGCGGGGGTGCAGGGGGGATGGAGTTTCACTCTTGTTGCCCAGGCTGGAGTGCAATGACATGATCTCGGCTCACTGCAACCTCTGCCTCCAGGGTTCAAGCGATTCTCCTCCCTCAATCTCCTGAGTAGCTGGGATTAAACAGGCATTTGCCACTACACCTGGCTAATTTTGTATTATCAGTACAGACGGGGTTTCTCCATGTTGGTCAGGCTGGTCTCGAACTCCCCACTTCAGGTGATCCGCCCGCCTTGGCTTCCCAAAGTGCTGGGATTACAGGTGTGAGCCACTGTGCCCGGCCAAAATCTACAGGTTTTCTACTGTCAATTGCATCAAGGCCAGATTACTTTGTCTGGCTTCCCAAGTCTTCCATAACCCTATCATAGTTTACTTATGCAGCCTTATCTTTCACTCCGTCCTAAGTAGTACCTTTTGTTCCAGTCTGTTTTCCAAGGTACTTGAGGTCTTTATGCTTTTGTGCATGTTGCTCTTTCTTAATATCTCCCTCCCCAGTCTCCATCTAAATCAAGCGTATCTTCAGGACAAGGCTCATAAATTCTCCCTCCCACAGAAGGTTTTTTTTCTGTTCTTTTGAACCCACCAATACCTCTCTAGTTGTTATTTGTCAGAGCTACGCAGTTTAAGCTCTGATTTGTTTAATTACTGAACATCCTCATTGCCATATCCATTCAATTTAATTCCACAAACATTTTTTGAGCCCCTGTGCCAAGAACAGGGCTAGGTAGCAATGAGGGTCACTTTTACGCAGGGCCAGCGGCTAGAAATTAGCCTTACTAAAAAGTGTAAGACCGACTCTTGCTCATTGCCTTTCTTAGCATCTGCCTCACCGCAAGCAAGGACTGTTTATTCGGCTTGTATAAGCCCCATATTAGAACTTCCTCATAATATACAACATGTCAAATCATTGAAACTGCCTCACCCAGAGTTGAAACCTCATGAGCCTGGATTAGGGTCTGGGTTCCAATTAAAAGTGTTTTATTTCTTTAGTTCTCTTTCTCTTGCATTAATGATCACTATTTACACAGCTTCTTGTTAAAGTATCACCGTCGAGTATTTGGGTTCCTGGTCACACTTTCCCCCTTATGGAAGGGCTTACAGCCAGATGTTTCAGACTCTGGAACAAGACTGCTTTGGATTTGAATCTCAACTCCCCCACTAGTAGTTCTGTAATCTGGGCAGGTTACTTAATTCCTCTATGCCTCACTTCCTCCTCTGTGTAATGAGGATAACAATATCATAAAGTTGGGGAAAGGGTTAAATGAGCTAATAGTTCGTAACAGAGTAATCACTCAATGAAATGTTATCCCTTAATACATGTCACTACTAGATTATTTCTCGTCCTTAAAATGTTAGAGACCGTTTTTCCTCTTTTATTGCATCCGTGTCTCCAGCTTCTAAACTGCGGGCGAATAAACCTCGAATGAGTAAATGAACCCACCCAGTCGCTAGTATTTCTGCATTTCCAGTGTTGTGCCAGCAAGAGCAAAGGCAAATGGGCAAGTCAAAGTAGCGCCTTGTAAAAGGTCTTCCATTACAGAGTTTTACTAGAGGCCCTCGCGGACCATCACATCTCAAAAGGGAGGAAAACCCGCATGAGGCAGTGCCAGCGACTTTTCAGGAATCACCTTGGGCAGAAGCCCTTCTTGCAGAAAGACCCGGCAGTCCGGGCTCCGTACGTTCGGCGCATGCGCAGCGCGCCCTGCGGCCGGGTCCCTTCCTCCGCGCCACCCGGAAGCCTTGGCGCGTCC
>NW_012117722.1:1826381-1846184 GCF_000951035.1 Colobus angolensis palliatus | reverse complement strand
CCCCTGCCCTGACTGGAGGGCGGGTGGCTGAGCGGGCGGGCGCGGGGCTCCTGTCGACCCTCAAGTCCGCCAGAGGCGGCGGCGAGGTCAGGCCGGCAGGCCCTGTCAGTGGCCCCAGCCTCCCCTCATCCCCGAGCCCGGGTTGAGCAGGTGCCGGAGTAGCGATGCTCGGATCCTCCACAGGGCTGGGGGTAGGAGCGGGGCTGGGGGGAGCGCGGAACCGGACGCGGGTCTGGGCAGAGCTTAGGGTTAGAGAGTTGCCCTCCTAGCTCTGCTCATAGCTATCTCTGTGGGTGGGGCCGCCCTTAGGTCTCGATCCCCTCTTCTACCCTCCGGTGTGACCACGTCCTCCCTCTCCGGTCTCGAATTCTTGGTCTCCCAGACAGAGCCCTACCTGCCTGCCCACCTGACAGCTTTTGTGCAAGGCTCTTGTCTCTGCCTCCTGAAAAAGAGTATGGTGGTCTTTTTCGGTGGATTTCAGTTTTACGGAATAAATTAATTGGAGAAAGGTCTTTATTAGTAGTAGTATTGTTTTTTACTCTGGTTGTTAGCCAGAATGAAGAGGAATTTCATTACATTGAATCTCTTGGAGGACAGTGGTTTATATTTCTGAAGATTTTAGTAATTAGGTTTTCTCTGACCAGCTAGTTTGGGAGAATATGTGGACACTGATTTGTGTACCTCATAAATGTTGAAGGTTCATTTTAAAGATCTAGAGACAGAAAAGACCTAATTTTAGTTTGTTCAGTTGGAGGGCTTCTGCCTCAGCCTTTGAAATAGATATACTATTTTTAGCTGCTATGTTTTGTGTTTGGAGATCTGATTTATGTTTAATGTCTTGCAAGTAATCTCATCGGAAACATTTCTATTTTCTTTTTTTTTAAAGAAATGTGTAGTTAAGAAAATATTGCGTCTGTTTTTAATTGGTTTATTTCGTTATTGGGCGAGAAATAGGGTAGTTCTCCAAAGCAGGAGACAGTCTCTTTGGGGAATGCCTTTTAAGATTTCTGTGTTATTTGACTTAGACTCTTCCTGAAGCTTTACTGTTCTTTCTCAATACTATATAAATGAGTCATATTTCAGTAGGCTGATAATATTTGACTAGACTGAGCCACACAGCATCAGCAGGTTTCTTCACTGTCATAACAGGTACTGAATTACTGGAAGAATCATGTGGGAATACTGTAACTAGATTATTTTTATGAAGCACTTTTCAATATGGTAACTTGACTGAGTCAAAATTATATTTATCCTATGTAACCTTTTCAGGTGATGAGTTTTTACAAAGTGCATGCCTGGTTCTTGTAGTATTTGTTTTCCTAGTAACTTGATTGTGTGTGGCTATTTGGGAGTTCTGTACTGTATTGAGGCTCAGTCGCTTGCTCTTCATTGACTGCACTAGTAAAACACTGAAAAATGGTCTTTTAAAAGGCCAAGAAGAAGAAAGAAGCTGAAGTTAAAAAGTACACATTTTGTCATTTTGAGTAATAACATGATTAAGTAGAGATGCTGGTAAATATTAAATCTGTTCATTAAAAATTGAATAGTAACAGTTTCAGAATTAACCTTCCTTCATCTACAGATATTGTTAAAAATAATTTAATTTTTGTTCAAATTTCTGTCTCCAGAAAAGTACTTTATAAAATCAGATTTTCACTAATGCTTTCTAAAATAATACAGATTTTTAAAAGCCGTTATTAACCATGTTAACTTTTTTTTTTTTCATTTACTCTTTTGGGGTGGGGAGAAGAGAATCATGTACTTCTTAAATTAGGATCAAAAGTTTTACTTCTTTGCACCTGAAGAATAGGAAGTATTCATTTTGCTCAATGTTTGTATTGCCACGGTATATATTGAATGAATGTCTTTTGTATTTTGGTTTTGTCTGGCCTTTTGTTGGTTTATTTGTTTTGAGAAGTGAGGGATGTGGGAGAGAAGAGAATGGTATCAAGAGTACAGGGGTGCAGCTTGAAGGGCATGAACTCCACAGTATAATTTACAAGGATTTTTTGTTGTTGTTGTTGCTACTAAATCTAGAAGAATATTAAAATGATCTTGTAAATTATTTCAATGTGTTATCTTGATCTTTCAGGCAAAAAATCACAGGTAAGGCCACTTGTTGGTTTAATTAGACTTGATTTCATAGTTGTAATTGGAAAATTTGACATGGTAGAGCAATTGATGTAAATATATTTCTGCAGTTTTTGAGTCTTTGGTAAGGTTGAAGTACATTATGGAGGCTTTTTTAGTAGAATTCTCGGCTTGTTACATGATTTTGGATCTATATGCTAGGATGACTTAATAAATGTAGTACTTTTAAAAGATATGTTAAGGATCTTACTCTACAGCTCAGTTACTAAGAAGTTTCATTTTGTGTATGTATTGATGTTTTCTTCACTGTCTAGTAAATTGCATCAAACTTTTCATGTACTGTATTTCAAAGTTATTTCCCAGTTAACTTAATTTTCTTTCTTTCAAAGAAGCTTATTCCGCTGATCTTTGGGAATATGTACCGAAACTAAAGCTTAGGATTTGAGGTCCTTGTATTATCTTGCCTTGTTAACAGTTGGTAGAGGTATGTCAGTTGGGTTTTGACATTTTCTTAATCACCAGCTTGTGTTTCCTGGATTGACAGTATTTAAGAAGCAAGGGAGAAGAAAAGGATGGCATAGGCACCAGTTTCCTGCTCTTGATGCTGCTCTTACCAAATCTGTTGAACAACTGGAGAATTTAAGAACAGGCAGATGGAACTACTCCTCTTCTCTCCTAGCTGCATTCATGACTCAGTGGGAGTTTAAAGCAGCTCTTGTTGGTTATTAGTTGGTGACACTTTAGGGAGCAGTGAGGACTGAGAACACCTTGCCAACTTCAAGTTTAGTTTTCAGTATTTAAAGTGTTGTCTACAGGTAATCGTAGCTTGGATTTTTTTTTTTTTTTTTCCACTTCTGTATTCTTTCACATGCTCAGAACAGGGCATCTTGTGCTGGACATCAGGAGTGGCCTGAACTAGTGGGTAGGGCTCCTAGAAAACATCACTGGGCTTGGCAGGCACCACACTGACATACCCCATGCTTGTGAATGTATATTTCTGAGATTTTAAAAATGCAGAAATGCATTCAAGATCAGCCTGACCAACATGGTGAAACCCTGTCTCCACTAAAAATACGAAAAATGTTAGCTGGGTGCGGCAGCAGGCGCCTGTAATCCCTACTTGGGAGACTGAGGCAGGAGAATTGCTTGAACCTGGGAGGCGGAGGTTGCAGTGAGTGGAGATCGCACCGCTACGCTCCAGCTTGGGTGACAGAGTAAGACTCCATCCCGGGGGAAAAAAAAAGCATACAGATAAAAATCACTTTGAGACGTTTCTTCCCACTGTCCCCTCTCCCTGGCCCCTGGCAGACACCATTGCATGTTCTCTCTCTATAGGTTTGCCTGTTCTGGATATTTCATGTAATACAACATATGGACTTTTGTTTCTGACTTTCACTTCGTATGTTTTCAAAGTTCATTCATTTTGTAACATGTCGGTACCTCATTCCTTTTATGGCTGAATAATATTCCATTGTATGGACAGACCACAATTTATCCGTCTATTGATGAACATTTGGTCTGTTTCCATCTTTTACTAGGTTTGATTTTGAGCATATTTAAATTGGTATGAAAGTGAGTCTCTTGCCCATTCAATTTTGGGTATCAGAAACATAAGGTTTTTTAACTCTGGAGATTGTTTTGTTTAGCCTGTATGATATTGAGAGGGTAAGCTCCTTGCTCACATCAAACACTGGTTTCTTCATTCCGCAGATCTTGACTTGAAGACACACTGTTAGATACTGTATTAGGTAAGAGAGCTAAAAAAATTTGTAAGACCGAAAGGAGTTTGTTTAGTGTGGGTTTTGTTTCTGCAAATAAATAATTCTAAAATAATGTGCTAAGTGCTTGTAATAATGGTTGTAAGAAATAACTACCTCTGAACTTATTTTGGGCTGTTGTTCCCCTTGCACCTTGCCTTTTGCCCACTGGTGGTCTTTACAGCTCCTAGAATGCTGTTTCAAGACCTTTGCACGTGCTGTTCTTCTGCCTGGGAAGCTTTCTAACAAGTTTTTGCCTGCTCAGCTTTTGCTCATCTTTCAATTCCTGCTTAAATGTCTTTTCAAGGGAAGTAATTCTCCTTGATCCTCTGAGATTAGATTAGGTTTCTGTTTATAGATAAAAGACAACACTCTGAATCTTTTATTGCACTTATCACAATTAAAATTAAACATTATTTAGGTGATTATGGGGTATACTATATCCCTGTTGGATTATAGCTGCAAGAGAGAAGAGATCTTGTTTATCTTGGTTAGGGTAGTATCCCCAGTTTTCATTACATGTGGTAGGTAAATGTAACTTAGCAAATATTTTTTGAATGAATGAATGAATGAGCACAGAGCCCCAGGCAGGCAGCAGGGTGTGTGAAAAGGAGTGCACCTGTGAAAGGGAGTGGCATGTGGAGTGACCCTGTTGGGACAGTCACAGAAGGAGTCTTCATTTGAGCTAGGTTCTGAAGGTGGAGTGGGATTTCATCAGATAGAGAAGGAATTAAAGGACACAGCTGCACACACAAAGGTACCAGTATGAAAGAACAGAAGAAGTTTCCATATGGCCCTTACTAGATAAGCTTTCTTAAAACATGAGCAGTTTTGGTAGTCTCAGGTCAGAGGAAGAACTGGGATAGTGAGGATTGCAGGCAAATCCTGAGTTAGGAGATGTTGTACAGTGGTCCAAGAAGAGGGTAAGAGAACCTAAATTCACACAATGTCAATGTATAAGTCAGGGTATAGAGCAGGAAACAGATCCACTGTAGCTATTTTCAGGAATCAGGTACTTCCCAAGTCCTCGGAAAGGCTGGAGGAGGGAAAGTCAGGGAGCCACTACTGAACTGCTTTCAAGGCCACGCATACTGCCACTGCTACCGCTGCCCCACTGTCATAGCTGCTTCTCACCCATGAAACTGGCATGCTGACTGGGGAATAAGGCCGATGGTGCTGCAACCACTTAGTGTCTGTAGACGTTTTTTGTTAGTTGCCCTTCCTGTAGGAATGTGGCCTCTGTCCCGCTTGTGCTTTCCATGTGCAAATAATTGGCAGAACCTAATTATGTCCAATACCTTGCTTTCAAGGGAGTCTTTTAGTTTTATAACCTTTTCAAAAAATATAAACATGTAGAGCCCATTTGATTGCAAGAGCTAATCGAAGAGTTCATGTTTTTCATTAAGTCTTTGATATTTTAGAGTTGTTACATTTTAAGGTGTAGTAATTTTTACTAAAAAGTAAAGTTCACCTTGGGGACTGGTGTTTATTATGCTGTTGATGCTTATAGGACAAATTTATATAAGGAAAACTCATTATAATTCACTTAAAGAAATTTGCCAATCTAAAAGTTTCCTCAGAATGTGAAACTTCAGTCTGATGGATCTGTTGTTCTTGTAATTCTGCTGATCTTGAGGTTTTTCCTGATTGTGCAGAGCCCTGGTATCAGAGCTGGGATGGAAACCATTGGTCTCTGACTCATCAGTTTAAAACTTGGGCAGCATGTTGTCTCCCCTCCTTTTGTTCTTCACAGTTCTTCTTTGTCTTTTTTTTGTTTGTTTAACATAACACATTCTGTACTTGACTTTGTTAGTTAAGGAGACTTACATCTACTAAATTGTTGTTGTACTATATATATATGTATATATATCTTTCTCCATCTTTATTAACCTATAACGGACTTGAACCCATGCTCTCTTTAAGGCAAAGTGGAATATTTGAAAAACTCAAGGCTTTGGCACTTTTTTTTTTTTTTTTGGTACAGGTTCTCACTCTGTTGCTGGGCTGGAGTGCAGAGGTGCGATGTAGGCTCACTGCAACCTCTGCCTCCCTCCTTCAAGCAATCCTCCTACCTCAGCCTCTCAGGTAGCTGGGACTACAGATGTGTGCCACCACACTTAGTTAATTTTTGTATTTTTTGTAGAAACTATGTTTCACCATGTTGCCCAGGCTAGTTTTGAACTCCTGGGTTCAAGTGATCTGCCCGCCTCAGTCTCCCAAAATGCTGCAATTACAGGTGTGAGCCACCACACCCAGCCCCTTTTGCTTATTTCAAATTCTTCTACTAATAGTCTTTCCAAGGATTAGAATCAAGCCATTTTAGTTCAGTTTCTCAATTTTCTCAATGCAAGAAGATCAAAGAAACTTGGAGGCCATTTTGTAATTATTATCAGAAGAGTTGACTGCCCTACATTCTTACCACTGTAAAGAGTTAATTTTACAGACATTTAGTTTTATTGATAAATCAGTATTTTCTGGGCACTAAAAAGATTAAGTACTACGTTACATACTACTGTGTGTGTTAAAAAAGTTTTGGATGCCGGCTGCAGTGGTTCACGCCTGTAATTTCAGCACTTCGGGAGGCTGAGGTGGGTGGATCATCTGAGGCCAGGAGTTTGAGACCAGCATGGCCAATATGGCACAACCCTGTCTCTACTAAAAATTCTGAAATCAGCCAGGTGCGGTGGCACACGCCTGTAGTCCCATCTACTCAGGAGGCTGAGGCAGGAGAATTGCTTGAACCCTGGAGGCGGAGGTTGCAGTGAGCCGAGATTGCGCCACTGCACTTCAGCCTGGGCAACAGAGTGAGACTCCATCTCAAAAAAGATAAAAATGAAAAGTTTTGGGTTATAGTTGTCTACAAGCTAATTAGAGATCTCAGTAGACATGAAACAATTACTAGTTCTAATCTATGTTTACATTGGTAGATTCATTAGAAGTTTAGAGATAGGATAGCTCCATTGTGACCTGCAGAATGTTTAAAAAAAAAAAAAAAGCAAATAATAACGTTACATATATACTCACAAATTACAGGTTTTTTTTTTTTATACAAGAGATGATATACTTCACACTTTACATATGTTAACTCATTTAATCCTCAAAACAACCTTTGAGGTAGGTAATATTATTATCCAGGAACACAGAACTTAAAGTACTGGAGCCAGGAATTTTTTCATTAAAAAAATTTTGGGAGGCTGGGAGCAGTGGCTTACATCTGTAATCCCAGCATGTTGGGAGGCCGAGGTGGGTGGATCACTTGATGTCAGGAGTTTGAGACCAGCCTGCCCAACATGGTGAAACCCCATCTCTATTAAAAATACAAAAATTAGTTGGGTGTGGTGGTGCACGCCTATAATCCCAGCTACTGGGGAGGCTGAGACAGGAGAATCACTTGAAAACGGGATGCGGAGCTTACAGTGAACTGAGATCATGCCATTGCACTACAGCCTAGGCAACAGAAAAAAAAGCTTGGATCGGGGTGACTGGCACTTTTTTAGGAGCTGGGGATTAGCAGGGAATAGTTAGATAAGGTTCATGCTCGGAAGGATCTATTAGTCATTGGTGTGGAGAAAAGAGTTAACAAAGCAGGCCTCACGGCGGTTGGCTAACATCTGAGGGGGATGTTGGGGATGGTCCCACCAACCTAAGTGATAAGAGTCTGTCATTGTACCTAAGTTGTTTGTATAATGAATATGGTTTATGTTGAATATCTGCTTTTCTTCTGGGATTCTGGAATTGGCATATGTGGCAGGAAGGGGTACCTACATGACCAGTCTCCCTAATAATCTTTGGCCCTGAGTCTCTGATGAGCTTCCCTGGTTGGCATTATTTTACATGTGTTGTCATACATAGCTCACTGCTGGGAGAATTAAGCGTGCTCATTGCAACTCCACTGAACGGGAGCACCTGGACGCTTGCTTGTAATTTCCCCTGGACTTTTTGTGCCTTTCTGCTTTGCTGATTGTGCTTAGTATCTTTTTGCTATGTTAAATATTAAATCATAAAGATGAGTACAACTGTATATTGAATCTTTTGAATCTCCTTAGCAAATGACTGGACCTGAGGTTGGTCTTGGGGACCTCGAAGCATAATTGGTAATATATATTTTCTTCCAGTATATTATACAGCACATGTTGGAGCCTCAGCATATTTCTGCTGGCTCTAGAACCTAGCCTGCTAATAAGGGTACAGTCTGGAGGAGCAAGGATGAGCATTAGAGGCTTTTATAACCTGGGAAAATTGTGGTTTTATTGAGATGAAATAGGGGTGGGAATCTGAACTGTGGAGTCAGTATTTGAGCCCAGGAGATCTAGCCTGTGCTGTTAACTATGTTTGATGGTATGCTAGATAAAACACCTGTTTTTGTTGTAGAAATTTTGTGATGTAAGAGATTGTTGTTGGGAAGACTGTCGCCTTCAGCTAACTTAAGGTTTTTCTCAGATTATTGCCACATGTGTTCAAATGTGGGCAATATCTTCATTTTAGTTTTCCTCCTTGCATTTAAGTGCAGAACCACCATAGCTTCAAAATACCAATTTAAACAAATTGGGGTTTTTATCTCATCACTAAACTTTATTTATTTATTTTTTCCTTTTTATAGAGACGGGGTCTCATGCTGTTGCCTAGGCTGGGGTGCAGTGGCGTGATCATAGCCCACTGTGGCCTCTAACTCCTGGGCTCAAGTGATCCGCCTGCCACAGCCTCCCAAGTAGCTGGGACTACAGGCTTGTCACCATGTCTGGCTAAGCAAAAAAAATTTTTTTTTTGTAGAGTGTGGTGGGGAGGGGCCTTGCTATGTTGTTTGGGCTTTTAAACTCGTGACCTCAAGCAGTCCTCCCACCTAGGCCTCCCAAAGTGCTAGGATTAGAGGTGTGAGCCACTGCACCTTGCCTAAACTTTATTTTAGAAACTTATTGAGTCCACAGATAAGTGCTTTAGTGTTTTTGTTTCTTTGTTTTTCGTTTTGTCTTCCATATGTGTATATATATATTTTTTTCTTTTTTTTTCTGTTTTTGCAGCTATATCCTTAGGTCAGATACTGATCGTATACCTGGGCTTTTTAAACCATAGAAACAGCATGATAGAATTGAAAGAATGCTAGCTTGGTTGAGCAAAGCTAGGTTTCAGTCCAAGCTTTGCCTCTGCCTTGCTTAGTGACCAATTGTCCTTGTTCTCTTTAATCCTTATTGCAAAGATTTATTTCAACCTTGTATGATCTGTGTTCTTTCTTGAATCCCAAACCTTGTCACTTCTATGTCGGTATTTACTGGCATAGTATTTTTTACTGACATGAAAATTGTATTATTGAGAGTTTATTTTTTGGGTCCTATTGAGATTTGTATTGCCATCAAACTTATAGTTTTTATTTAAAGCTTTTCACTGATGATTTCGGTCTTGCTGAGCAAATTTACCTGGTATTATCTTTAATTATCCCAAGCTATATCACACAACTCATAGGACTCTTCCCCACAGATTGAGGAGTCCTTTTGTCCTTTTGTTTAAAACTTTTTCACTGTAATGGTTTCTTACTATTAATGTCAGTATTTTCTACCTCAGATGTTAGGTACAACTGTGTTTAACTTGGAGTGGCATTTAGTTACAGTATCATATAGAAGTGATTTTTAAAATTTTTTCACATAAAACAGAGCTTACAGTGCTCTTGGAAACATTTTAATTTTATGTTCACATATATTTTGAGTGATAAATGTGAGAACCTTGAGGGTCCAAAGGAAAGAGAATTAAAAGTAATTCTAATAATCTTCCATTCTCTGTGGCCCCTATTCCCCAGCAATTTTTGGTCTCTGTTTCACCAGAGATCCAAGTGATTGATGGTAGACCTTCAGATGTCTGTCATTGATCTTTTATAAAGAGTGCCTTTCATTGAGCAGTGATGAGCTCAAGCCTAAACTTAAGAAAATAAGGGGAATTCTGGAAAATAATATTTGGGATAGCTTTATCTTCCATTGTAGGAAAATTCATAAAAAGTATGGTTTAGTCTAGGTGTTATTTAGTTCACGCATTTCTACTCTTGGAAGTTGCTTTTGGTGTAGGGTGATGATGGTGCACAGTGACAAAAAAATTAACAGAAGATTGTTTGAGTGAAATGATCATCACCAGTATATTCATTTCCTATTGCTGCTATTAAAAAATCCCACAAACTGAATGACTTAAAACAAGACAAATTTTATCATTTTAGCAGATTTGGAGGTCACAGTTCAAAAAGAGTATGATTGAGCTAAAGGCAAGGTGTTAGCAGGCTTGCATTCCTTCTGGAGGTTCTAGGGGAGAATCTGTTTTCTTTTCCAGCTTGGAGAGGCCACCTGCATTCCTTGGCTCATGGCTCCTTCCTCCATCTTTGAAACTAGCAGTGTATCATCCTTGATTCTGTTCCTCCTTGCCCCCCACTTTCATTGTTACTTCTTCTCTGGCACTTTTATGACCCCTGTGATTACATTGGGTTTATCTGGGTAATCCGGGACAACACTGCCATCTCAGAGTCCTTAAGTTATTCACAGAGATTCCAAGGATAGAACAGGACATCTTTGGGGGCCATTATTCTGCCTACCAGAGTGGATTTGTGATAAAAATTGTATATGGAATCTAGACTTTTTTTGTTTGTTTTTTGTTTTCTTGAGGCGGAGTCTTACTCTGTCACCCAAGCTGGAGTGCATTGGCACGATCTCTGCTTACTGCATCCTCCGCCTCCCGGGTTCAAGCGATTGTCCTGTCTCAGCCTCTGGAGTAGCTTACAGGTGTGTGCCACCACACCTGGCTAATTTTTGTATTTTTGGTAGAGACGGGGTTTTGCTATGTTGGCCAGGCTGGTCTCGAACCCCTGCGCTCGAGTGATTTGCCCACCTTGGCTTCCCAAAGTGCTGGGATTACAGGCTTGAGCCACCGTGCCTGGCCAGAATCTAGATTTTTGTAAGTGGTACTGAGTTGGATATATTTAAGATGGTATAGGTTGATGAAGTACTACTTAAATTAGCCTTTCTCACAGGACCTATTTAAAAATACATGCATGTAAGAGTCATTTAACGATCTCTTTGCAATGTTATCATTTATGTAGGAAATCCTAAGAAACTTACAGAAAAGGGATTAGAATGAATAATTGAGTTTATTAAGTTTACAGAAATGAAGTGACTATAGAAAAAGTAACTCATACACTAGCAACAAGTAATTGGAAGTTGAAATAAAAATTACGATTTACAATAGCATAACAGTATGAAAACTGTGGGAAAAATTTAACAAAATATGTGCAAGACCTGCATACCGAAAATTACAGAAGATTGCTGAGAGAAATTAATGAATACTGTACCTAAAGAAGTGGAGAGAGATATCAGAGATATCATGCTCATGGATTAGAAGACTCAGTATTTTTAAGATGGCATTTCCCTCCAAATTAATCTCTGGATTCAATATGATTCCAGTCAGAATCTCAGAAGGCTTTTTTTGTTGCAGCTGACAAACTGATTCTAAAATTTTTAATGAAATGCAAGGGACCTTCCACAATCAAAGCACTGAAGAAGAAAAAGAATGTTTGAAGTCTTACACAACCTGACTTTAACAGTTGTTAAAAAGCTACAGTTATCAAAACAATGTGGTATTGGTGTAAGGGCAGACATAGATCTGTGGAACATAATACATAGTCCAGAAATAGACTCACATATTATGGTCAGTTTTAACAGAAGTGCCAAGGTAACTCAATGGAGAGAAAGGATAATTTTTTCAACAACAACAGAATGTATAATACCTTGAATCTTACCTCACACCATTCACAAAAACTAATTTGAGATGGATCATAAAACTAAATTTAAGAGCTAAAACTATAAAACTGCTAGAAGAAAACATGGGGGAAAATCTCTGGGACCTTGAATTAAGCAAAGGATTCTTGGATGGGACACAAAATTACCTTCCATAAAGTTAAAATTGAGAAAATGAACTTCATCAAAATTAAAAACTTGTGCTTTTCAAGAGACAGTTAAAAGTCATAAACTGGCTAGGAAAAATATTGTATCTGGTAAGGACCTTTATTCAGAATATCTAAAGAAATAATGCAACTTAATAATAAGACAGAGTTAAAACAAGCACTTGAATGTTCACAGCAGCTTTATTCGTAATAGCCACACACTGGAAACAATTCAAATGTCTATCAGTTAATGAATGAATAAAGAAAATAGTGCATTTGTACAGTGGAATAATGTTTTGCAATACAAAGCAGTGAACTAGTGGATGAGTCATAAAAACATTCTGTTTAGCAAAAGAATCCATACACAAAAGACTATATAGTATAGATTACAAATACATGTATTTCTTGATTTTTTTTTTGTTTGTTTGTTTTTGAGATGGAGTCTTACTGTGTCTCCCAGGCTAGAGTGCAGTGGTGTGATCTCGGCTCACTGCAGCCTCCACCTCTCGGGTTCAAGTGATTTTCCTACCTCAACCTCTCGAGTAGCTGGGATTACAGGCACACGCCACCACACCCAGCTAATTTTTGTATTTTTAGTAGAAACGGGGTTTCACCATGTTGGCCAGGCTTGTCTTGTACTAACCTCAGGTGATCCACCCACCTCGGCCTTCCACAGTGCTGGGATTACGGGCGTCAGCTACTGCGCCCAGCCATAATTACATGGATTTCTATTAAATAAAAGGATAAAACTTACAGGGACAGAAAATAGGTCAGTGGTTGCTAAGGATTGGGATGAGGGAGTTTATTTAAACAAAATACAGTGCATAGGCTAGGAATGGTGGCTCACACTTCTAATCCCAGCACTTTGGGAGGCCAAGGCAGTTGGATCACTTGAGCCCAGAAGTTCGAGGCCAGCCTTAGCAAAATGGCGAAACTCTGTCTCTACAAAAAGTAAAAAAAAAAAAAAAAAAAAAGCTGGGTGTGGTAGCACGTGCCTGTGGTGCCAGCTACTTGGGAGGCTAAGGTAGGAGGATCTCCTGAGGAGGTCAAGGCTGCAGTGAGCCTGATTGTGCCACTGCACTCCAACCTGGGCAACAGAGTAAGACCCTGTCTCAAAAACAAAAACAAACAAACAAAAGAAAATACAAATACGTTGTTTACTTCTTTTGCTGATGTTAACAGTTACTGTAGATTATGTAACAGTTTCTCCATTCTTTTATTTGAATTTTTGTAACATATACACTCCTAAAGTTTTTTTTGTCTTCCTTGAAAATAAATTTAATGGTCTGAGTAAAGATTTGCAGAAGTGATACACTTCTTGATACTGATTTAAAGAATGAAAAATCTTTGGTGCCTTTTTTTGTGTGTGTTTTTTTTGTGTGTGTGCCAAGTCGATTAGAATACTAATGAGTGCTTTGAAAACATTATGGAAAACAGTGGTTTAATGTTTTTTTCTTGAGGACTTGTGTTATTCATACACAGTTCTAAAGTTGCTTATGGAATCTTTAGAACATCAGGTTTTTTGGTGCCTCTAGGTGCAGGATTTTCTGTTAGGTGCTAATAGGGCTGCAGGGATAGCCAGTAGGGTTTCCTTTTTCATGACTAAGAGCAGCAAGCTCTCTAAGAAGCAAGTGTGGCATATTTAGGTAATATGTTAATGCAAGGTTTAGAGAAAATTTAAAATGCAAATGAAATGGTTAGCTTTTGACAGGAGAAAAAAGATCAGGAAGACTGTGGATCAATTTGTGAGAGAGTAAGATGGGTCTGAAATGTGAGGGGAGAATTAGTTGATAAAGTCATTTGCTGAGAATAAGGATAGTGGGACATCATAGGGGATTTAAGGTTATTCTTTGCACAGAATTTTTTTTTTTTTTTTTTTTTTTTTTTCTTCCTCTTCACCCAGGCTCGAGTGTAATGGTGCTATCTTGGCTCACTGCAACCTCTGCTTCCTGGGTTCAAGCGATTCTCCTGCCTCAGCCTCCCAGGTAGCTGGGATTACAGGTGCCCACCACCACACCCAGCTAACTTTTGTATTTTTAGTAGAGACGGGGTTTTGCTGTATTGGCCAGGCTGGTCTCGAACTCCTGACCTCAAGTGATCCACCTGCCTTGGCCTCCCCAAGTGCTGGGGATTACAGGCGTGAGGCAACATGCCCGGCCTTCTGCACAGAATATTGGCTAATAGTCAGTGTTTTAAAATACTTTAAAAATTTGTAAAAAATAATCCCTCTCCACTGATTGGTATGTTTTCTAACTTTTGTGATTGCATATACTGCTGCTACAAAGCTTTGTGTGCACACTTTTTTCTTCAGAATAAAATCTAAGGTCTATGTTAAAGAGTATACCATATTAAAACCTGTTTGATCTGTATTGCCAGAAGTGTTGGGACCAGTTTACTTTCCCACCACTACTATCTAAAGAATGGCTAGGCGAGTGCTGTGGCTCATGCCTGTAATCCTAGCACTTTGGGAGGCTGAGGCGGGTGGATCACTTGAGGTCATGAGTACATAACCAGCCTGGGCAACATAGTGAAACCCTGTCTCTACTAAAAATACAAAAATTAGCCAGGCCTGGTGACACACGCCTGTAATCCCAGCTACTCGGGAGGCTGAGGCAGGAGAATCTCTTGTACCTGGGAGGCAGAGGTTGCAGTGACTGGAGATCATGCCACTGTACTCCAGCCTGGTGAGAGTGAGACTGCATCTCAAAAAAGGAGTTGCTGACTTATTGTACCCAGTCTGTTACTGGGCATTTGTATTTTTAAAAGGCTTCCTTAATACAGTTGGTGAAAATGTTATACTATTTTGCATTTTCTTGGTACTCTTAAGATTGAACTTTTTTTTTTTTTTTGAGACGGAATCTCACTCTGTCGCCCAGGCTGAAGTGTAGTGGCACAGTCTCATCTTACTGCAGCCTCCGCTTCCTGGGGTCAAGCAGTTCTCTGCCTCAGTCTCCCGAGTAGCTGGGATTACAGGCGCCCGCCACCATGCCTGGCTAATTTTTTTGTATTTTTAGTAGATGGGGTTTCACCATCTTGACCAGGCTGGTCTTCAATTCCTGACCTTGTGATTCACCTGCCTTGGCCTCCGAAAGTGTTGGGATTACAGGCGTGAGCCACTGCGAATATTGAACATTTTTAATGTGCTCATTGGTCATTTCTATTCTGTTAGGATTTGCCCCTATATTTTGGGAGGGTGGGATTGGCTACCCTTTTCACATTTCTCTCTTGACCAGTCATTGGGCCAAGAGAACACAAAATTCCAGACAACATTCATTCTTCTGTGTATCCTGGTAGGCTGTACCATTCATCTCTATATTGCACCCATAAGACCATGAATAAGTGGGTTGAGCATTTTGGAAAAATATTTTCAGTTTCTGATCTATATCTATATATTTTTTAGTAATTATGGAATTGTTGAAAGTTTAGACATAGAAGAGACCTGTATGGTATCTGTTCGAGTCTTCTATACTAGAGAGATAAAAGAGGCTAAATGACTTGTTCAAAGCAATGGAACAGTGAGAGAACATGGGAGTGAACCCAAGTCTTCTGGAAATCTGTCTGTTACTTTGTCAGGTCACATATTAATGTGTTACCCTTGACCTTTACAAAAGATAACACCCAGCTTTTTAATCTTTTCATTCTCTTTAAATTCAGTCCTTGTGCACAGTGAGAAGGGAGGTAAATTGTGGGTTTTTATGCTTAACCAAACTGTTATCTATGTAATGGCAGTATATTAAGAAGATAACTAGTTATCAGAGTGAGCAAGGATTATCTATTATTTAACCAGTTTATTCAAACATAAATTTGGCAGTAATGTAAACATGTTTTCAAAATTTGGGATGATATTTGTTGTCATCTACAATGTTAACTAGGAACAAATGGTTATCTCTTGATATAAATCTGTAAATAGCGTGGAAAATAAGAGGTATTTGTAAATATTTTTGTGTTTGAGAGATTGTACAGATAGATGGAAAGCACTACAGCATTGGTGAAGGGGTGAACAAAATAAAGAGGGCTTTACTGTGCTTAATCAGATTTTTGAAAATTTAAGCTGATTTTTTTTTTTTTTTTGAGACGGAGTCTCGCTGTGTCGCCCAGGCTGGAGTGCAGTGGCCGAATCTCAGCTCAGTGCAAGCTCCGCCTCCCGGGTTTATGCCATTCTCCTGCCTCAGCCTCCTGAGTAGCTGGGACCACAGGCGCCCGCCACCTCGCCCGGCTAGTTTTTTGTATTTTTTAGTAGAGACGGGGTTTCACCGTGTTAGCCAGGATGGTCTCGATCTCCTGACCTCGTGATCCGCCTGTCTTGGCCTCCCAAAGTGCTGGGATTACAGGCTTGAGCCACCGCGCCTGGCCGCTGATTTTTTTTTAAGGATTCTCAGTCACCTGGGCAAAGAAAGAAATTTTAGATTTGACAAGGGGTAAACTTTAAGACCATCAGGTGAAACAAGGATTATGGATTCTTAAAAATTAAGCTTCATTTCTTCTTTTATTTTATAACATACGAATGACCACCAAATCCTTAAATGATCACCAAAGTTCAGCTTCTTTGCCAAAGTAAACTAACACTTAAAATTTTCGGGGGAATGAATGCTGCATGTGTAGATTTTATTAGTTCCTTAAAGATCTTTCTGAGTTTTTCAGTGTCCTTATGGTATTTTGAACTTGTTTACATTTTTATTCCTTCTACCCAAGTTTACACGATAAAGTAAAAAAACAGTAGTTATATGGTAATATTTCCTCTGTAGTATTCTTCCTCCAGTTGTATGTGGGTTGGTAGTCACTGCTCTTATCTTTGAGAGGCAGGCTAGTTTGATAGGGAAAACATGGGCTTTGACAGCTCACTGCTCTGTTTTGAAGGCTCAGCTCTCCCACTGCTGGCTCTCATTTCTTTCTTTCCTTTCACTCCCTCCTTCCTTCTTCGTGGTAGGAGTGTGTTATTTAAACCTTATGAGCCCCAGTGTCATTACATGTAGAATGGTAATACCTGTGTCACAGGGTTGTGAGGATTAACTGAGCTTGTGAAGTAATGTCTGGCACAAAGTAAGGGTTTTTGATACATGAATAGGTGTTTGGTAATTATGCCAGGTCTTAGTTTTTTTTGAGCACTCATTCATTTTATCACTTTGCAGGAAGCATTTGTGAATTATATTTTGTTTGGTAAAAAATGTAGTTGAACAGATTCTGAGACTAGGCCGGTGCAAAAATACTTGATGGAAGCCTCAGGAAAATAAAGTAGTTAATACTTTTTTTTTTTTTTTAACTTTTTATCTGCTGGTTCACTAGAGTAGACATTAGTGAGGGATGCACAGCAGAAGCCCTACCCTGTCCTGCCCTGGGGAGCCTTTACTTTAAAGAGGCAGGCCATAAACACAGAGTGTATTCTGAAAAGGGTAGCGTGAGCATTAGATGTTAAATAAATTCAGAGAAAGTAAAAATCACCAAGAATGGGGGTTGGGGAAGGTTTTTAATAAAAGAGGTAGTTCTTGAGGAAGAGTGGAATCAAACTTAAAGGAGAATGGCAAAGTTATTTCATGTAGGAACAACCAGGTAAACAGGTTTGTGCATATACTTAATGGACGTGCTTTGTAGGTACCTTTCTGAAGGCAGGTGTAAGTACTGAGCAGAAATGTCTGGGAGAAAAGAGACAAAGGGACAATTGTTGATTTGGGAGTTACCTGCATACAAGTGTTTCCTAAAGTCCTATTACTCGAGTCAGCACTTTAACCAGAGGGTCAATGATGAAGACTTTGTAGAGAGGCGATGGGATGAAGTAGAATCGTCCCATTCTTTGTGAAGGAAGACTACAAGGAAAACCAGAACAGAGAAGCCTTGGGAGAAGAGTTTTTTTTGTTGTTGTTTTTTTGACATAGAGCCTCACTCTGTCACCCAGGCTGGAGTGTAGTGGCATCACAATGGCTCACTGCAGCCTCAAACGCCTGGACTCAAATGATCTTCTTACCCCAGCCTCCCAGGTAGCTGGTACTACAGATGTACACCACCATGCCCAGCTCATTTAAGACATTCTTTTTGTAGAGACAGAGTCTTACTTGCTGTGTTGCCCAGGCTGGTCTTGAACTCTTGGCCTCAAGTGATCCTCCTGCCGTGGCCTCCCAAAGTGTTAGGATTACAGGCATGAGCCGTTGCACCCTGCCAGGGTTTTAAGTAGGGGATATGGTTAGGAAAATTAAATACAATACAGAGGATCAAAGGAACTAGAAAAGGCCATTTGATTTTTGTATTTTTTGGTAGACATTAAAACTATTTTCTAAGCTCTTATGAAAATTTCTGTTGTGAAGCTAAACCCAAATTGCTTCAGAGTCTGTTTTTTACCTGCTATGCAGTGCAGTAAGATTTAAGAAAGTGAATCTTTAGTATTCTGATGCTCTTCTTAGGCAGTCTTTTGCCATTTTAAATGCCCACGTTTCATTGCTTGTTTTGTTTTCTGTGTTTAGTTTACTTTTGAAACAAATGCTTAATTTCTGTTGGAATTCTGACAGCTTATGTGGTCTGTGAGGAAAATTGTTTGGAATTTGTTTTGTAGCGGAAGGAATGTTATTAATATAGGTGTAAACGGCCCTTGAAATAAGGCTTAATGGAACTTTTGTCAGGGTTACTTTGTTTTGTTTGAGGGATCATAGTTAACTCTTGAATAAACTGATATAGTTGACAAAAATTGGTTTCTGGGAGACTTGTCGGGGTATTTTTGAAATAAATATGTTCTTTTTTAGCACATTTGCTTTCTTATCTTACAGAAGTAAAATTCTTTTTGTGTAAATGAATATAATAGTGTCTTTTGATTTAGTACAATTGGACTTCTTAAATATTTGAATATGGTATATACCAAGTGGTGGTTTTATAACATATATCTGCCCTCTGCTGGTCAAAATGCATTATTGCTATGAATTTAATAACTAGTAATTTCTTTGAATGTAATAATACTCTGTAATTTCAAACGTAGGCATAAAACTAAACTTGGGAAAACATACCCTTATCGTTTGAAGAGAGTACTCTCTTTGGGACAGTTCTGCACAATGAATTATTCTGCCCAAAATGCCAGTAGTGTCCTGATTGAGAAATATTGACCTAATATATTGATGATGATGATTTTTGCATTTTGGCTGTCTCTATGTGTTTTTTTAAGTTTCTCTGTAAGTTCTTGGTTTGTCCTGTCCAATGTGGAAGTCACTAGCCATAAGACTATTTAACCGAATTTAAACGTTCACTTTCTTAGTTCCACTAGCCATATTTCTAGGCTCAATAGCCACTGTGGCTAGGAGCTAATGTGTTGGATAATGCAGATTATAGAATGTTTCCAGCATCATGGAAAGTACAGTTGGACAGTGCTGTTTTAATTTTTAAATTTTAAAAAGTGAGGATTATCATTTTAATGAAGTAATCATTTTCTTAAATTTGTGATGAATTTCTTTGCCATGTATTCTTTTCACATAACAGCAGTTTCTCAAAAAACAATTCCAATTAACTAAGGAAAACATATTTTGTAGGAATTCAGGTTATTAAGATTTTGTTGTACTATGTAATTTGTTGTAACATATATTTATTGCTGAATGATTATAGTACATTTTTCTCAATGTGGGGCATTGAGTATTTCTAGTATTTTGCTCCTCTGTTTTGAAGAGTTAAGTTAGGTTAAAAATAATGTCATTTTTTTGGACACCATTTGGTTGAGATAATAGCTTCTTTACCCTTTTGGTGCATGTTTGGAATGGAAGGAAAGCTATAAATCAGAACATATGTAGAGAAACTATAATGTGTGAATCACAGTTGAATATATGTTGGATGATTAAAGATTAAAAAATACATAGACACTTGATCCAGTTTCTCCTAATGGTAAGATCTTGTAACATTATAGACGAATGTCACAATCAATATACTGATGTTGATACAACCCACCAATCTTTTTTTTTTTTTTAAATTTATTTTTTTTAATTATACTTTAAGTTCTAGGGTACATGTGCATAACATGCAGGTTTGTTACATATGTATACTTGTGCCATGTTGGTGTGCTGCACCCATCAACTCGTCAGC
>NW_012117722.1:1785193-1821143 GCF_000951035.1 Colobus angolensis palliatus | reverse complement strand
AGTTCGAGCTTCCCAGCGGCTTTGTTTACCTACTTAAGCCTCAGCAATGGTGGGCGCCCCGCCCCCAGCCTCGCTGCTGCCGTTTCGGTTAGATCTCAGACTGCTGTGCGAGCAATGAGGGAGGCTCCATGGCCGTGGGACTCTCCCGGCCAGGTGTGGGTATAATCTCCTGGTGTGCTGTTTGCTTAAAGTGCAGTATTGGGGTGGGAATTACCCAATTTTCCAGGTGTTGTGTGTCTCAGTTCGCCTGGTAGGAAAAGGGATTCCCTTCCCCCTTGCGCTTCCCAGGTGAGGCGATGCCTTGCCCTGCTTCAGCTCTCGCTGGTCGGGCTGCAGCAGCCGACCAGCACTCATTGTCCGGCACTCCCCAGTGAGATGACCCCAGTACCTCAGTTGAAAATGCAGAAATCACCGGTCTTCTGTGTCGCTGGCGCCGGGAGTTGGACACTAGAGCTGTTTCTATTTGGCCATCTTGCTCCGCCCTCCCAACCCACCAATCTTACTGTGACTTCTACAGTTTTGCTTATACGATAATGTGTGTGTGTGTGTGTGTGTGTGTGTGTATTTTTATACAATTTTATCACAAGTGAAAATACATATATCTGCTACCATAGTCAAGATATGGAACAGTTATATACCACAAGAATCTCTTGTGTTGCCCTGTTGAAACCACACACATTTTTCTCTGTCCCACCCCACTCATCCATTCCTAACCCATAGCATCCATGAATCTTTTTTTCACTTCCAAAATTTTGCCATTTCAAAATGTTATATAAATAGAATCACGTAATATGCAACCTTCTGGGATTGGTCTTACTCGGTGTAGTTCCTTCAAGACACATCCAAGTTGTTGCGTCTGTTAATAGTTCTTTTCTTTTTATTAAATAGAATTTTGTGATATGTTTGTACCATAGTTTGTTTATCCATTCACCTGTTGAAGGACCTCTGAACTGTTTGTAGTTGTTTACTATTAAAAATAAAGCTGTATAGATTTTTGTGTGGATATGTTTTTATTTCTCTGATAAGTGCCCAGTAGTGCAGTTTGCTGGGTTGTATGGCGATTGCATGCTGAGATCCATAAAAAAAGTGCCAAACTTTTCCAAAGTGGTTGTACCATTTTATATATCTAATAATGATGTAAGCCATTTAGTTTCTCCATATCTTTGCCAGCATTTGGTGTTGTGACTGTTTTTTATTTTAGTCATTATGTTAGATGTGTTGTAATAGTGATAATGGTTTCCATTTGGATTCTCCTAGTGGTTTATGGTGTTGAACATCTTTTCATGTGGCAGTTTTCCCTCTGTATATCTTCTTCAGTGAAATGTCTGTTCATGTTTCATTTTCTAAATAGATTTTTTTTTTACTGTTGAGTTTTGAAAGTGCTTTATATATTCTAGATACTAGTCCTTTGTCAGATATGTGCAAATACTTTTTCCTACTTTGTAGCTTATCTTTACATCCTCTTCACATGGTCTTTCATAGAAGAAAAGTAAATTTTGAAGAGGTTCAATTTATTAATTTTTTTAATGTACTGTGTTTTTAGCAAGTCTGAGTACAATTTGCCTAACCCTAGATCCTGAAGATTTTCTCCTATGTTGTTTCCTAAAAGTTTTACAGAGATATGTTTTATATTCAAGTCCATGATCAATTTTGAGTTGCATTTTATATATGATACAAGGAATGGATCAAAGTGTTTTTTCTTTTTTTTTGCATATGGATATATTTGATCCTTTGAGAACAATTTTTTTTTTTTTTTTTAAACAGAGTCTTACTCTATCACCCAGGCTGGAGTGCAGTGGTGCGATCTTGGCTCACTGCATACTCTGCCTCCCAATCTGGTTCAAGTGATTCTCATGTCGTGCCTCAGCCTCCTGAGTAGCTGGAATTACAGGCGTGCGCCACCACGCCTGGCTAATTTTTGTATTTTTAGTAGAGATGGGGTTTCACTATGTTGGCCAGGCTGGTCTTGAACTCTGACCTCAGGTGATCCACCTGCCTTGGCATCCCAAAGTGCTGGAATTACAGGTGTGAGCCACTGTGCCCGGCCTGAGAACCATTTCTTGAAAATATTAGTCTTTCTCCTTTTGTACCTTTGTAAAAAAGTTAATTGACCATATATGTCCAGGAGGGAGCACTTCTGAAATTTATTATGTTCCATTGACCTGTTTGTCTGCCTTTATGCCAGTATTGTACTGTCTTTATTACTGTAGCTTCTTAATAAGTCTGGAAGTAGGGTAGTGTAAGTCTTCCAACTTTGTTATTTTTTTCAAAATTGTTATGGCTCTTCTAGGTTTCTTGAATTTTCATATGAATTTTAGAATCGCTTTGTCAGTTTCTACAAATAATCTTAGATTTCAATGGGGAATACTTTGAGTCTGTAGATCCATTTGAGAGATAATTGATGTCTTTATTAATATAGAGTCTTCCAATCTGAACAAAATGTATCTTTCCAATTATTTAGATCTTACTTAATTTTGCTTGGCAGTATTTTATAGTTTTCAGTGTATGGGCCTTGCTTATTTTTTGTTAGATGTTTCCATAAGATTTTATTTTTTAATGCTGTTGTAAAAGATGTTTTTAAAATTTTAATTTCTGATTATTACCGGTATATAGAAATACCATAGGTTGCTGCACACTTACATCTTGCAACTTAGTTAACCTCCCTTATTTGTTTTCATCGCTTTTTTCGTGGATTCTATTAGATCTTCTACCCAGACAGTTACTATCCTCGAATAAAGGCAATTTTTGCTTTTTTTTCCAATGTGAATACCTTTTATTTCCTTTTGCTTGTTTTATTGCACTGACTAGAATCTAGTAAAATAGAAGTGGTGAAAGTGGACTTGCTTGTCTTGTTCCTGATACTAAGGGAGAAAGGGTTCAGACTTTATCTTGTATGTAAAAGTCTTACAGATACCTTTTATCAAGTTGAGAAAATTTCCTTTGTTGCTAGTTTGCTGAGAATTTTCATCAGAAATGTATATTGAATTTTATCAAATGCTTTTTTGCATCTTTCGAGATGATCATATAGTTTTTGAATTATTATTTTTTGTTTGTTTTTTGAGACACAGTTTCGCTCGTGTTGCCCAGGCTGGAATGCAATGGTGTGATCTCGGCTCACTGCAACCTCCGCCTCCTGGGTTCAAGCGATTCTCCTGCCTCAGCCTCCTGAGTAGCTGTGATTACCGGCATGTACCACCACGGCCAGCTAATTTTGTGTTTTTGGTAGAGATGGGATTTGTCCATGTTGGTCAGGCTGTTCTCGAACTCCCGACCTCAGGTGATCTGCTCGCCTTGGCCTCCCAAAGTGCTGGGATTACAGGCGTGAGCCACTGCACCCAGTCTTTTTTTAAATTCTTTAATATATTAAACTGCATTGTTTTTCACACATTAAACTTTGCATTCCTGGGAGAAACTACACTTGGTCATGATGTATTACCCTTTTATATATGTATTTGAATTTGATTTGCTATAATTTTACATATTTTCATGAAGGGTATTAAACTGTAGGTTTCATTTCTTGTGATATCTTTGTCTGTTTGGTATCAGAATAATTTTAGGCTCACAAAATGAATTAGGTAGTATTCGCCTCCTCCCCATTCCCCTCTTCCCCACTGTTTTTTTCCCCTCAATTTCTGGAGGAGTTTGTATAGAACTGACACTATTCCTTAATTGTTTGGTAGATTTCCCCAGTAAAGCTATCTGGGCCTTGAGTTTTTGTTTGTTTGTTGCTGAACAGATTCAGTTTATTTAATAGATATTAGGCCATTCAGGTTATCTTTTCCTTCTGGAGAGAGCTCATTTGTGTCTTTCAAGGAGTTGGTGCACTTATAGCATAAAGTTGTTTATAATATTCCCTTATTATGATATCTGTAGAATCTGTAGTAATGTTGCATCTCTGTTTGCTGATATTGGTAGTTTGTATTTTCTCTCTTTCCTCTTCAGCCTGGCTAGAGATTTACCGATTTTATTGATGTTTTTCAAATAATCAGTTTTTATTTTCATTGACTTTTTTGTTGCCTTTTGGTTTTCTACTTCACTGATTTTTTAGTTTGTATGGGTACATATATTAGTAGGTGGGTGTACTTATGGGGTACATGGGATATTTTGATATGGGCATACAAAGTATAATAATCACATCAGGGTAAATGAGGTTTCCATCACCTCAAACATTTATCATTTCTTTATGTCACAAACATTCTGATTTTACTATTAGTTATTTTAAAATGTGTGATAAATTATTGTTGACTGTAATCACCCTGTTGTGTTATCAAATACTAGATCTTATTCATTCTAACTGTATATTTGTACCCATTAACCATCTCAATTCTGTGGCCCTCTGCGCCAACCTCTTCCCAGTTTCTAGTAATCATCATTCTACTCTCTGTCTCCGTGAGTTCAATTGTTTTAATTTTTAGCTCCCATAAGAGTGAGAATGTGGGAAGTTTGTCTTTCTATGCCTGGCTTATTTCACTTAATATAACGTCCTCTAGTTCCATCCATGTTGTTGCAGATGACAGGACCTCATTCGTTTTTATTGCTGAATATAGTACTCCATTGTGTATATGTACCACATTGTCTTTATGCGTTCCCCTGTTGATGGACACTTAGGTAGCTTCCAAATGTTGGCTGTTGTGAATAGCACCACAATAAACATGGCCATGCAGGTATCTCTTCAGTATAATTATTTCCTTTCTTTTGGGTATATACCTAGCGGTGAGATTGCTGGATCATATGGTAGGTCTATTTTTATTTTTTTTGAGGAATCTCCATAATGTTCTTCATAGTGGTTGCACTAATTTGCATTCCCACCAATAGTGTCCAAGGGTTCCCTCTTCTCCACATCCATGCTGGCGTTTGTTATTTTCTGTCTTTTGCATAAAAACCATTTTAACTGGAGTGAGATGATATCTCATTGTAGTTTTAATTTACATTTCTCTGATAATCAGTGATGTTGAGCACCTTTTCATATACCTGTTTGCCATCTGTATGATTTCTTTGGAGAAATGTCTGATTAGATCTTTTGCCCATTTTAAAATCAGGTTATTATATTTTTTCCTATGGAGTTGTTTGAGCTCATTATATATTCTGGTTATTAATCCCTTGTCAGATGGAGAGTTTGTAAATATCTTATCTCATTTTATGGGTTGTCTCTTTACTTTGTTGATTGTTTCCTTTTTTGTGCCAAAGCTTTATAACTTGATGTGATCCCATTTGTCCATTTTTGCTTTGGTTGCCTGTGTTCATGGGGTACTACTCAAGAAATTTTTGCCTGGGCAGAGTTTCCCCAATGTTTTCTTTTAGTAGTTTCATAGTTTGAGGTCTTAGATTTAAGCCTTTAATCTATTTTGACTTGAATTTTGTATACGGTGAGAGATACGGGTCTAGTTTTATTCTTCTGCATATGCATATCCAGTTTTCCCAGTACCATTTGTTGGAGAGACTGCTCTTTACCCAATGTATGTTCTGGGCCACTTTGTCAAAAATGAGTTCACTGTAGATGTATGGATTTATTTCTGGGTTTTCTATTTGATTCCATTTGTCCATGTGTCTATTTTCTTTCTTTTTTTTTTGAGACGGAGTCTCGCTCTGTTGCCCAGGCTGAAGGGCAGTGGCGTGATCTCGGCTCACAGCAATCTCTGCCTCCCGGGTTCATGCCATTCTCCTGCCTCAGCCTCCTGAGTAGCTGGGACTACAGGTGCCCACTACCACACCTGGCTAATTTTTTGTGTTTTTAGTAGAGATGGGGTTTCACCGTGTTAGCCAGGATGATCTTGATCTCCTGACTTCATAGTGCACCTGCGTCTGCCTCCCAAGTGCTGGGATTACAGGCGTGAGCCACTGCGCCCAGCCTATATGTCTGTTTTTATACCAGTACCATGCTGTTTTGGTTACTATAGCTCTGTACTATGATTTGTTTTTGTTTTGGTAGGCCGTTTTAGAAGATCTGTAGTATAATTTGAGGTCAGGTAATGTGATTCCTCCAGTTTTGTTCTTTTTGCTTTGGGTTGCCTGGGCTATTCTGGGTCTTTTGTGGTTTCATGTAAATTTTAGGATTTCTGTGAAGAATGTCTTTTTTTTTTTTTTTTAAGACAGAGTCTTGGTCTGTCGCCAGGCTGGAGTGCAGTGGTGCAATATCCGCTCATTGCAACCTCTGCCTTCCAGGTTCAAGCGATTCTCCTGCCTCAGTCTCCTGAGTAGCTAGGACTACAGGTGTGTGCCATTACAGCCAGCTAATTTTTGTATTTTTAGTAAAGGTGGAGTTTCACCATGTTGGCCAGGATGATCTCCATCTCTTGATCTCATGATCCACCCACGTCGGCCTCCCAAAGTGCTGGGATTACAGGCATGAACCACCTTGCCTGGCCATCACTGTGTTTTAATAGGGATTGCATTGAATCTGTAGATTGCTTTGGGTAGTATGGACATTTTAACAATATCAATTCTGACAGGTGGAGAGGCCAGGTTGGCTAAAGCTTTTGCCTCCAGCTTTGGAAAATGACATTGGGGGAAGGATGGAGGGGTTGAGAAAATGAAAAACTGTGAGACCTGGAGGTTGATTTCAGACTCATACATTTAAAGCAAAATTGGTTAAAAATTTAAAGGGTTTCTTGGATATCACTCAAAGTATTGAAGATGACCCACTTCTGGATACCCAGCTTCTCTTAACATTACTCACCAGAAGCTCATTTTAGACCCTGATTCTTTTTCCTACAGTCGTCATAGAAAGTCTTCTCTTGTTTATTCATATTGTGTTACTTTTAGCGTTTTTAACAGATGTGGTTTGTTCTTACCCTAATCTAAATGAAGACAGGTGCCTAGGATACTACACCAACCCTCTTAAAATTCAAATGGTTGTAATCCTTGGGAAAGTTATCTTGTGGTGGATATTCCATTTACGTCTTGAATGGTACATCCAATATCACCACAGCAAAGTCAGAAATCGAGGCTATAACTTGATCTACTGATGTATAAGGCATCTCAAAGAATTTGCATTAATGATACACTCCACTGGCAACAATAATTATCTTCATACTGTGTTGCAGCAATTCCTTCCTGGAACCCAGCAGATCAGATTATATATTGATCTCCTTCTGGCGATCCTGGCTCTGGAGCTGATCTGTTTTCTGATGTATCTGCTCATTTACACAGTGAAAATCTGGAAATTTAATAAAGCTAAACCATATCCTGATGTACTTGAAGAGGGAAAAATCTATACGTAACCCAGCGGTATTACCTTGGAGACTGGATTCAGAACTATTTGAAACCTAGAAGAAATTGTTGAAAAGCAAGGAGACATAATAGTATATATGAAGTGACACAATGAAGTGTTGAGTGACTGTTGGCTCTCACTTCCCTGGACCTAGCCTGTTAGCCAAGTAGAATGTGAGAGGCTCACAGTCTTGACAGCCATTGCAGAGGAATCCAGAGTAATCTCACGAGCTGCTGTAGAGAATTGCAGCTTTTGCTGAATAACATTTTATAATTTTTGTTGGAAACCTGAATTTGGTTCTCACCTGTGTAACTGTATACTATATAGGGTTTGGGGGTAAAGGTACCTTGTAGACGCCTTGATAACTTGAGGATAATGTCTGTTGTTTACTTTTTGAAATTATTTAACTGCTTGGTTTATCTTAGGATCAAAGGTATACTTTAAACAAAACAACAAAAATCCAATGTTGAATCTTTCAATCCATAAACATGGAATATATTTCAGTTTTTTTGTGTGTCTTTTTCAATTTCTTGCATCAATGTTTTATTCTATTCACTCTGGAGATCTTTCATTTCTTTAAGTTTATTTATCTTACTGTATTTGTAGCTATTGTAATGGAATTACCTTCTTGATTGCTTCTTCTCATTGTTTGCTCTTGACAAGTAGAAATGCTACTGATTTTTGTATATTGATTGTGTATCCTACAACCTTACTGAATTTGTTTATTCCAATAGTTTTTTTGGTAGAGTCTAATTTTTTCCAAATATAAGATCATATTACCTACAGACAAGGATACTTTGACTTTTTCCATTCCAAATTGGATGCCCTTTCTTTCTCTTGTCTGATTGCTCTAGCTAGACATTGTTTGACTGTTATGTTGAATAACAGTAGTGATAGTGGGCATCCTTGTCTTGTTCCAGGTCTTTGAGGAAAGGCTTTCAGTTTTTCCCCATTCAGTGTGATACTAGCTGGGGGTGTGTCATATATGGCTTTTATTGTGTTGAGATATGTTCCTTCCATACTTTGTTTTTTGGGATTTCTATCATAAAGGGATGTTGAATTTTATCAGAATCTTTTTCTGTATCAGTTGAAATGATTATGTGGTTTTTGTCCTTCGGTCTGTTGATATGATGTGTCACATTGGTTACTTTGCATATGTTGAACTATCATTGCATCCTTGGGATAAATCCCACTTGATCATGATGAATGATCTTTTTAATATGTTGTTTAATTTGGTTTGCTAGTATTTTGTTGAGGAATTTTACATCAGTGTTCATCAGGATATTGACTTCCTTTTCTTTGATGTGTCTGTCTGGTTTTGGTATCAGGGTGATACTAGCCTTGTAGAATGAGTTTGGAAGTATTCCCTCCTCCTCTATTTGTCAGAATAGTTCGAGTAGGATTGGTATTAGTTCTTCTTTAAATGTTTGATAGAATTCAGCAGTGAAGCCATTGGGTCCTGGACTTTTCTTTGCTGGGATACTTTGTATTACAGCTTCAATCTCATTTCTTGTTATTGGTCTATTTAGATTTTGGATTTCTTTGTGGTTTAATTTTGGTAGATTGTTTGTGTCTAGGAAATTATCCATTTAATCTAGCTTTTCCAATTTATTGGCATATAGTTTCTCATAGTAATCTCTAATGATTGTTTGAATTTCTGCAGTATTGGTTGTAATGTCTCCTTTTTCATCTCTGATTTTATTTATTTGTGTCTTCTTTCTTTGGCTTTTGCTTAGCTTTTCAAAAAAAAACAGCATTTTGTTTCATTGATCTTTTGTATTTTTTATTTCAATTTCATTTATTTCTGCTCCGATCTTTATTGTTTCTTTTCTCCTAATTTTGGGCTTGGTTTGCCTTTGCTTTGCTAGTGTTTAAAGCTGCATCATTATGTTATTTATTTGAAGTCTTCTGCTTTTGTAATGTAGGCGCTTATTACTATAAACTTTTCTCTTAGTATTGCTTTTGCCTTATCCTACAGGTTTTTGTGTGTTGTGTTTTTATGTTTATTTGTTTCAAGACATTTAAAATTTCCTTTTAAATTTCTACATTGATCCCTTGGCTGTTTAGGAGAATACTATTTAATTTCCATGTTTGTATAGTATACATAATTCTTCCTGTTACCGATTTCTAGTTTTATTCTGTCGTGGTCAGAGAAGATATTTGATGTGAATTCAATTTTTTTGAATTTTAAGAGTTGTTTTGTGACTCAGCATATAGTCTGTCCTTGAAAATGATCCGTGTGCTGAGGAGAAGAATGTGTATTCTGCAGCTGTTGGATGAAATGTTTTGCAGATATCTGTTAGGTTCATTTTGGTCTATAGTTCAGATTAAGTCCAATGTTTCTTTGTTAATTTTCTGTCTGGATGATCTGTCTAATGCTGAAAGTGGGGTGTTGAAATCTCCAGCTGTTAACTTGGGTTTTATCTTTGTCTTTAGCTCTAATAATATTTGCTTTATACATTTGGGTTTTACAGTGTTGGGTGCATATATATTTACAATTGTTATATCATCTTGCTGAGTTGACCCCTTTATCATTATAAAATGACCTTTATCTCTGTAGTTTTTCTCTTGAAATCTGTTTTGTCCCATGTAAGCTACTCCTGCTCTTTTTTGATTTCTGTTTGCATGCGCTATCTTCTTCCCTCCCTTTATTTTCAGTCTTTGTGTGTTATTATAGGTGAAGTGTGTTTCTTGTAGGCAATAGATCATTGGATGTTGCTTTTTTATCCATTTAGCCACTGTTTGTCTTTTGATTGGAGAGTTTAATTCATTTACATTCAATGTTATTGATATGTAAGGACTTAATACTGCCATTTTGTTGTTTGTTTTCTGGTTGTTTTGTGGTCTTCTCTTCTTTTTTTCCTTTTTTTTTTTTTTTCCCCATTTGAGACAGAGTTTCACACTGTTGCTGGGGCTGGAGTGCAGTGGCGTGATCTCGGCTCACTGCAACCTCTGCCTCCTGGGTTCAAGCAATTCTCCTGTGTCAGCCTGTTGAGTAGCTGGGATTACAGGTGCCCGCCACCATGCCCAGCTAAGTTTTTTGTATTTTTAGTAGAGACGGGGGTTTCACCATGTTGGCCAGGCTGGTCTCGAACTCCTGACCTTGTGATTTGCCTGCCTCGACCTCCCCAAGTGCTGGGATTACAGGCGTGAGCCACCACGCCCGGGAGCTTCTTGTCTTTTCGTGAAGATGATTTTCTCTGGTGGTATGTTTTAATTCATTGCTTTTTATTTTTTATGTATCTTGTGTAGGTTTTTTTGGCTTGATGTTACCGTAAGGCTTGCAAATAACATAATCCATTATTTTACACTGATGACGACTTAATATTAATTACAAAAACAAGCAAAGAGAAAACAATAAAACCTCTACACTCTAAGTTCATCCCCTCCACTTTTAAACTTTTGGTTATTTCTATCTTATTGCATTGTCTGTGTATTGAAAAGATGTAGTAATTTTTTGATAGGTTTCTCTCTTGACCTTTCTGCTAAAGATATGAGCAGTTTATACACCACAATTACAGTGCTGCAATATTCTGTGTGTTTTTTATGTGCTTACTATTACCAGTGAGCTTTTTACTTTAAGATGATTTCTTATTGCTTGTTAACATCCTTTTCTTTCATTTTGAAGAACTTCCTTCAGCATTTCTTATAGGACATGTCTGGTGTTGATGAAATCTCTTAGCTTTTGTTTGCCTGGCAATGTCTTTATTTCTCCTTCACTTGAAGGATATTTTCCCTTGATATACTATTCCAGGATAAAAGTTTTTTCCTCCAGCACTTTAAACTTTCTTCTGGCCTGTAGGGTTTCCTCTGAGACATCTGCTGCCAGATGTATTAGAGCTCCTTTGTATGTTATTTGTTTCTTTTATCTTCATTTAAGATCCTTTGTCTTTGACATTCAGGAATTTGGTAATTAAATGTCTTGAGGTAGTCTGATTTTGGTTAAATCTGTAACCTCTCTGTGCTTTTGAATTGTGGTATTTTTGTCTAGGTTTAGAAAATTATCTGTTATTATCCCTTTGAATCAGCCTTCTACCCTCTCTCTTTACCTCCTTGTTAGGCCACTGACTATTAGATTTGCCATTTTAGGACTGTTTTCTAGATTTCGTAGGCATGCTTCGTTCTTTTTTATCCTTTTATTCTTTTGTCTCTTCTGACTGTATTTTGAAATAGCCTGCTTCAAGCTTACGAATTATTCTGCTTGATTAATTCTGTTGAGAGACTGATGCATTCTTCAGTATGTCAGTTGAATTTTTCAGGTTCAGAATTTCTGCTTGATTTTTAAGTTATTTCAATCTCTTGTTAAATTGATCTGATAGAATTCTGAATTCCTTCTCAGTGTTATGTTGAATTTTGTTGAGCTGCGTCAAAACAGCTGTTTAGAATTCTCTGCCTGGAAGGTCACATATCTCTGACACTCTGGGATTGATCATTTGTGCCTTATTTAGTTCATTTGGGCAGGTCATGTTTTCTTGGATGGTCTTGATGCTTGTGGATGTTTGTTGATGTCTGGGCATTGAAGAGTTAGGTATTTATTGTGGTCTTTGCTGTCTAGGCTTGTTTGTCCTCATCCTTCTTGGGAAGGTTGTCCAGCTATACAAAGGAATTGAGTGTCCTGATCTAAGTCTTTGTTCACTACAGCTGCATCTGCATTAGGGGGAACACAGACTCTTGCAGACCAGTAGAGGTACTGCTTTGGTGGTTTAGGTGAGATCTGAGAGAATCCCCTGGATTACCAGGCAGAGACTCTTGTTTTTTTTACCTTACTTTCCTCCAAACAAATGGAGTTTCTCTCTCTGTGCAATCTCCTGTGGCTGAGGGAGGGATGAAACAAGTACCCATGTGACCACCACCACTGGGACTGTGCTGGATTAGACTGGAAATCAGCATAGCACTGAGTCTCACCCAGGACCTGTGGCGACCACTGCCTGGCTACCACTGATGTTCACTCAAGGCCCAAGAGCTCTTCAGTCAGCAGGTAGTGAATCCAGCCTGGCTTGTATCCTCCCTTCAGGACAGCGAGCTCCCCACTGGCCCAAGGTGGGTCCAGAAATGTCTGAGAACCAGGGCCTGGGGTCAGGAAGCTTAGGAATCTGCTTAGTGCTCTGTTCTGCTGTGGCTGAGCTGACATCCAAGCTGCAAGACAAAGTTCTTTCCGTTCTTCCTCTCCTTTCTTCAAGTAGGAGTCTTTCCTCGTGACCACTACCGCCCAAGGCCTGTGGTGAGTGCTGCCTCGCCACTGCTGATATTCATTTAAGGCCTGAGGGCTCTTCAGTGAGTTTGTAGCAAATGTTGCCAGGCCTGGGTCTCTCCCTTCAGGGCACTGGGCTCCTCTTTGGTCCAGGGTGGGCCCAGAAATGCCATCCAGGAGCCAAGGCCTGGAATCTGGGATCCTACGAGCCTGTTTGGTGCTTCACCCCACTGTGACTTAGCTGGCAACCAAGCTGTAAGACAAAGTCACCCTTTATTATTCCCTTTCCTTTCCTCAAGCAGAAGGTGATATGGTTTGGATATTTGTCACACCCAAGTCTCAGGTTGAGACGTTGTAATCCCCAGTGTTGGAGGTGGGGCCTGGTGGGAGGTTTGTGGGTCACAGGAATGGATTCCTCGTAGCTTCGTGCTGTTTTTGAGATAGTAAGTGAGTTCTCATGAGATATGATTATTTAAAAGTGTGTGGCACCTCCCTCTGCCCCTTGCTCCTTCTCTTGCCATACGGCCTGCAAGCACCTGCTTCACCTTCTATCATGAGTAAAAGCTCCCTGAGACTTCCCCAGAAGCCAAGCACATGCTGGTGCCATAATTGTACAGCCTGCAGAACAGGGAACCAATCAAACCTCTTTTCTTTTTTGAGACAGTCTCACTGTCACCCAGGCTGGAGTGCCAGTGGCGTGATCTCGGTTCACTGCAACTTGCACCTCCCAGGTTCAAGCAATTCTTGTGCCTCAGCCTCCAGAGTAGCTGTGATTACAGGTATGTACCACCATGCCTGGCTAATTTTTGTGTTTTTAGTAGAGACTGAGTTTCACCATATTGGCTAGGCTGGCTCAAACACCTGGCCTCAAGTGATCCACCTACCTTTGCCTCCCAAATTGCTGGGATTACACGCGTGAGCCACGGCACCTGGCCTAAACCTCTTTTCTTTGTAAATTACCCAGCCTCAGGTATTTATTTATAGTAACACAAGAATGACCTAATAGAGAAGGAGTCTATCCCCATAGCCACCACACCTGTGAACATGGTGGGTCATGCTTGAAGTCTGCATGGCACTGGGTCTTACCCAAGGCCTGCAGCAAGTTCTACCTGGCTACTAGCAAGTACCAGCAAGTATTACCTGCTGGTATTTATTCAAGACCCAAGGGCTCTTTAGTCAGCAGGTAAGGGATCCTGCCAGATCTGTGTCCTTCCCTTCAAGGCAGTGGGTTCCCTTCTGGCCCAGGGTGTGTCTAGAATTGTCATCGGGGAGCTAGGTCCTGGAATGGGGGCCTCAGGACTCTGCCTGGTGCTCCATTCTCTTGAGGATAAGTTGGTATCCAAGTTGCAAGACGAAGTCCTCTTTACCCTCCCCTCTTCTCTCCTCACGCAGAAGGAAGGAGTCTCTCCTAGAGCTGTGAGCTGTGCACCTGGGATTGGGGGAGTGGTGACGCAAGCAGTCCCTTGGCTGCCCCAGCTGGTGTCTCAGCTCACTGCATCCTCCACCTCCTAGGCTCAAGCAATCCTCCTACCTCAGCCTCCCTAGTAGCTGGGACTACAGGCATACACCATCATGCCTGGCTAATTTTTTTGTGTTTTTGGTAGAGACAGGGTTTGCCATGTTGCCCAGGCTGGTCTTGAACTCCTGAGCTCAAGTGATCCACCCGGCTCTGGATCACAGGCGTGAGCCACCATGCCTGATCTGGTGTGTTTCTAGGTCACGTGCATCCCAAGTCCATTGGCTCCAAGCTCAGCACAACACCAGGACTTGCCTAGGAATTGCAGTCCTTGTGGCCAAGACTGCCTTTCAAGTTTATTTAGGACCCCAGAGTGCTTTAGCATGCACTGGTGGGCCTAGCCAGAACTCAAGTTCTTACTGCTGGGATGGATGATTTTCCTCTGGTTAGGGCTGGTATAATAGTTCCTTCCTTGGCCTCCAGCTGATTTCTGCCCTGTGTTGCTTCCCACCATGACTGACAGGACTGAGTTTCAATGCAGAGTCCCACAATCACTGTCCTCTCCCTTCCCCAAGCACACAGATTCTCTCCCCGTGCCATACAGCTGCTGCCCAGGGGGTTGAGGCAGGTGGTATAGGCAATTCAAAACTGTCTTTCCTAACCAGTGCCCCTTTTCTCAATATGATATTAAAACCAGATACTTTAGTTCTTATGAAGGTGATTTCTTGTGTGGATAGTTGTTCAATTTGGTGTTCCTGCAGGGGAGATGATTATTGGTTCTGTTTGGTCTTCTTGCTCTGCCTCCTCCTACTTCATTGATTACTTTCCTGACCTTTATTTCACCTTTGTTTTCAAAATATATTTTAGTATGGCAAAAAGTTCTAGGTTGACAGTATTTTACTTTCAGTACTTTTAAGATGTTTTGCTGTTTGTGAGTTTCCATTGATTTCGTGAGAAATCTGTCATCATTGTTCCTTTGTCCGTAATGCCTTTTCCCCCAGCTTCTTTTAAGATTTTTTTCTGTTTATCCTTAGTTTTAATCAGTTTGATTATGAATTGTCTTTTGGTAGCTTTCCTCATGTTTCTTTTTTGTGAGCTGTGCCACCTGGGATTGGAGGGAGTGGTGTTTTTGGTAGAGACGAAGTTTCACCACGTTGGCCAGGCTGGTCTCAAACTCCTAGCCTCAAGTGATTCACCCGCCTTTGGGGTTCCTTTGAGGTTCTTGGTTCTATGGGTTTATAGTTTTCAATGTATTTGGAAAAAATTCTGCAATTATTTTACTTTTTTTGCCACCCCCCCCCTTAATTTGGGGATTCCAAGTAAAAGTTAATTAGGTTGCTGAAATTGCTGCACAGCTCAGTTATATGCTTTTTTTTTTTTTTTTCCGGTTGGGGGGGCGTCTGTTTATTCTTTTTTTCATTTTAGATAGTTGCTGTTGCTTTGTCTTCACATTCTTTTAACAGTTTTTTCTTCTTGATTGTCTCATCTCTTAATTCTGTCCAGTGTAGTTCTTATCCCAGTCGTTATAGTTTGCATCTTATAGAAGTTTGATTTGGGTGTTTTGTGTCCACACACACATGCACTCCATGCCTCTTCACGTGTTTAACTTTTCTTTCTTCTTCTTCTTCTTTTTTCTTTTTTGAGACAGAGTCTGGCTCTATCGCCCAGGCTGGAGTTGAGTGGTGTGATCTCAGCTCACTGCAACCTCCCAGGCTCAAGCCATCCTCCCACCTCAGCCTCCTGAATAACTGGGACTACAGGTGCACACCACCACACCTGGTTAACTTTTGTATTTGTTATAGAGACAGAGTCTCGGCCCTGTTGCTCAGGCTGGTCTCGAAATCCTGAGTGCAAGCAGTTCACCTGCTTTGGCCTCCCAAAGTACTGGGATTACACGCATGAGCCACTGTGCCTGGCCACATGTATAGTCTTTCTTATAGCCTCTTGAACATATAGAAGTCAATGATAATGGATTTTGTGCCTTGCCTGCTAATTCAATCATCAGTGTAATTTGAGGGTTTCTTTCAATTGATTGACTTTCCTCCTTTTTATAGATTATGTTTTCCTTTTTTCATGACTGTTTTTTTTTTTTGGAGACAGAGTCACCCTCTGTCACCCAGGCTGGAGTTCAGTGACACGATCTTGGCTCACTGCAACCTCTGCCTCCTAGGCTCAAGTGATTCTCCTGCTTCAGCCTCCCAGGGAGCTGGGATTACAGATGCCTGCCACCATGCTCAACTAAGTTTTGTATTTTTAGTAGAAACAGGGTTTGTATGTTGGCCAGACTGGTCTTGAACTGACCTCAAGTGATCCGCCTGACTTGGCCTCTGAAAGTGCTGGGATTACAGGTGTGAGCCACCGTGCTCAGCCAGCCTTTTTCAATTGAATGCTAGATATGGTGAATTTTGTTTATCGGTTCCTGATATTTTTGTATTTTTATAAATATTTATCATCTTTTTTCTTGGATGCAGTTAAGTTACTTGGAAATAGCCTGACTTTTTTGGATCTTGCTTTTAAGCTTTACTAGGTGAGACTACAGGACTTTATAGAATTAATTTTTCCATTAGTGAGGCAAAAATTCTTATGAATACCACATCTGATGATCCATTAATAATAAAGTTTTCAAGTTAGTTTCCTCTAATTGTTTTGGGTGGGATTTTCCCTGCCTTCTGTAGTTTCCTCACACATGTGCGCCAATCAGTACTGAATTGAATACTCAAGTGATGACCTTTTGCATATTTAAGGAGTTTTCTCTCTGTGCATCTCTCTCCTCTTGTATGCTGCCTTGTGAAATTCAACCCCCTTAGTCTTTGTGAACTGCCAGATCCATTTCCTGGAGTTAGGGAGGCCACTGGGCTGCCCCTGGATTTATCTTCCCTTTGCCATGGCCTGGACACTTTCCCTGGACAGTAAGCTGAGTTCATTGTAAGGCTCTCATCTAGTTTGTTTTCCATATCTTGATTTCCAGGTTTTTCAGGAAGGTGTTATATATATTTTGTTTGGATTTAAAGTTGCTTTAGTCGATTGGGCAAATTTCAATGTATGTTCCCTCATATTTTGGTTAGAAAACAGAACTCAATATAGTATTTTAGTAGAAAAAAGGTATGAAAAGAAAATTACTTTTAAACCCCTTGTTTATTTTTATTGAAACTTAATTTTTCCTGGGCTCATTGAAGAGAACAGTTATATTTAAATTTATTTATAACATCTGTCCTCATGTAATTTTTAGAGCTACTAACAAAATACAGGAGAAAATGAAAACTATTGATGTTACTAGTACTCTTCTGTTGCAGTGAAAGCTTGATACTGCTAAGTGAATGATACAAAACAAGTTAATCCATTACTCTTCCTTATTCTCTGAAGTCTGAATCAACTTAGAGAGGAAATCTCCTGTGATGTGCTGTGCTCTTCATATGTAAATTTGATGTTACTTTGCTGACTGCTAATATTACAGATTTTTTTCAAGTCAAAACGTTTGGTTATATTCTGCAGCAAGTTATTTAAATTGTCCGTGTTTCAAATAACACCTCATTCCATTTCATAGAATGGTGAAAACATCTGTTTACGTAATTATAGTTTGCTGTTGTCAAACTGGTACAGAATTTGCCTTAGTCTTTGAGTTTATTCTTCCTGCTAAAATGCCAACAAGGCTAATATGTTCCACAATTGTATTTGTTAAAAATCTTGATATGGCAATTTTCATTGTTAGTGATATCAAAGACATTAAGTGGGATTAGTCAACCATATCCATTATTTGTGAGCTTGAAAGACAAGAAAGTAGTTAGACTCTGCAGCTAATTCAGAGTATCATTTTAGCTATCAGTTTCTGCTTCTCCTTATATCAAGACTTTTAAGCAACAGTTCTAATATACAGAGACATTGATTGTTTTAGTTAATTTTTCTACTTCAAGCTGAAAGGTGCTATTAATTGAACAGGCAGGCATCCAAAGACCAACATCTAACTTGTCTCTGTCTTGCTCTCTTGCGATGTGTAGTTCATGATGGCAGACTCTCATCTGTTTTATTTCCCTCAGGATACCCAATACCTAGAAAGTTCTTGGCACACAGTAAGCATTAGCTACATTTTTGATGACAGTGAGTCAATGAATGAGTGAATGAACAATTAAGCTTCGGAGTCTTTTCCCGTCCTCCAAATCTCATCCATCTTTCCAGGCCCAGTTCAAAGTTATACTGCATTTATGAAATGTTTTTTGAATGAAATTTTCTCCCAACTATTTCAGTTCATTATGATTTTTTTTCTTTTCTTTTTTTTTAGGCAGAGTCTTGCTCTGTTGCCCAGACTGGAGTGAAGTGGTATGATCTTGGGTCACTGCAACTTCCACCTCCTGGGTTCAAGCGATTCTCCTGCCTCAGCTTCCCAAGTAGCTGGGATTACAGGCTCCTGCCACAATGCCCAGCTGATTTTTTTGTAATTTTAGTAGAGGTGGGGTTTCATCGTGTTGGCCAGACTGATCTCAAACTCCTGACCTCAGGTGATCCCTCTGCCTCGGCCTCCCAAACTGTTGGGATTATAGGTGTGAGCCGCCACGCCGGGGCCATTATGATCTTTTCATTGAACTCTTGGCATTTTCTTGCCAGTTTAAGAGAGAATTTTCTAACAAATATAACTGCACATAGTTGGAGTAGACAGCAAGTAGGAAACATTCTGTTCCTTAAAATGTTTAAGGAGTGGCAGGATGACCTTGTCAGTAAAAGGGAGGCGAGTGACAGGTATAGCGTTCTTACTTTGTGCCAGGTACTTATGTATTTCACGCCCTTTAATTTCAAATGCCCTGACCCTACAAGGTATAGATCAACTTTCCATATTTTTTTAGTGTGGAAACTGAGGTTTTAGAGAAGCCTATAAAATTTGTCTACAGTTCCATAGCCATAAGTGTCTGATTGATAAAGCAAACCCAGGTTGTTCTTTGTAGAAGAGCTGTTACACTGCCTTTAGTGGGTAACTTCTTCATGAACTCAGAGTCCATTATGATTGTGTAAAGTATGACAGTTTGGCATTTCTACCAAGAAATGAAGGCTTGAATGGGGCAGAATGACAGCACTTGGTGGTTAGGAAGAGAAGAAAGTTTTGGATAATGGGATAATTAGAAACACCAAAAGGGAAAGAGAGGTACCAAACTTCATCATTCTGTTCGTATTTTGGCCTCGTGATATATCAGGATTTTTGACAATGAAGTTGGTGGATCCAATTTTGATTTTTTTAGAGAAACATTTATTGTTGGGGTTTATTGCTCTGGTTTTTGTTTTATATACAAGAGAAACAAAAAAATGAAGTCTTACAGTAAAAATAAGTCCTTTCCCCCCAACTAGATTTTTATCTTAAGTTAAAATCAGTCATCTAACTTCTTGTTTTTAGTGAAGATCGTGTTTGTTAATAATGCATTTTTTGAACTTGTCTTTTTTCATTGGTTCATGTGAAACAGACATACCATAGTAAACTGGCATATTTTATCTGGCTGCTCTCTGGTAAACCATCATGTTATATAGAGGTTAAAGAGGTAAAGTGGGTTCATATTTTTGGTGGTTTTATTGGCAGATTTTCTCTCTGCTTTTCTGTACACTGAAAATATTTGCATAATTACGATTTTTGAGAATTGCATAACCCTATTTGTATTTAATATATGCCTTTAAACAAATGAAAAAATATATTAAACTTTCATTGTACCACCAGATGGCGCTCTCTATTAATCCAAATTAAGATGCCCACACCATTTTCTGAATTATTTTGTGTTACGTGTATTGTTAGATTTTTGGCATGAATATATGGTCAAATAATAATGGGATCTAGAATTCACAAGTAAAAGAGGAAGTAGAATAAATGAGTTACTAATGTATAGCCCCAGGATATATCAAATAAACCAGTGTTTAATATAGTTTCTGGAATTTAATCATTAGTCATTAGAATAATGTTAGAATAAAATTAGGATTAGGAATATAGCTGTTTTGTATTTTGCCACATATGTTTGTCTTTCCTTATTCTGGGTTTTTCTTTGATTTTTATCAATAGTTTTTGTTTATCAGCTGCTTTTGACATTAATGGTTTCTCTTGTTATAAATTAGTTTTTATACTATTAGAGTAACTTTATTCCAATTATGATGTATTGGAATTTGGATTCATGAGATTTTGTCGTATTTTCATCACATAAGCATGGAACATTTGAGCTTGATTTGTTTAACAAATTGAATAAACATCATCTCTGAATATATTCACTTGTGTCCTTTCGCTTTTCATGAATGTGATTTATTATTTCAGTAATAAAGGATGTTAATTTTAAATTAGTAATCCTAAATAAAACTTTTATATTATCCTCATTAACTTTTTTTTTTAGCTAAAAGGAATGATAGGCAAAATTGATCTATGTTGAAAGTCATCCTGAAAGCTATTGAGAGCATGATCTGTTAAGTAACATAGCAGTAAAGGCCTTTTACTGTTGCCTTTGTGAAAAGCAAACTAAACAGTTATTTTCAAGAGCAAACTATTTTGCCATTTAAAAAAGCTTGAAAATAGACATCTGAAACCTAACATTGTTAATGTAACACATTTTAAACATTTATTTATTTATTTATATTTATTTTTGAGACGGAGTCTCACTCTGTCACCCAGGCTGGAGTGCAGTGGCGCGATCTCGGCTCACTGCAACCTCCGCCTCCTGGGCTCACGCCGTTCTCCTGCCTCAGCCTCCCGAGCAGCTGGGACTACAGGCGCCCGCCACCACGCCCGGCTAATTTTTTCGTATTTTTAGTAGAGATGGGGTTTCACTGTGTTCGCCAGGATAGTCTTGATCTCCTGACCTCGTGATCCGCCCGCCTCGGCCTCCCAAAGTGCTGGGATTACAGGCGTGAGCCACCGTGCCCAGCCGTGTTGGCCATTTTTATGCCTTCTTTGGAAAAATGTCTATTCAGGTTCTTTGCCTGTTTTTAAAAAAGTGTTTTTTTGGTTTTATTTTTTGCTAATAAGTTTTTAAAAATTTTTTAGATATTAACTTCTTAACAGAGATACAGTTTGCAAATATTTTGTCCCAGTCTGTAGGCTGCCTTTTCATTTTGTTGATTGTTTCCTTTGCATTGCAGAAGATTTTTAGTTTGATGTAGTCCCACTTATTTTTGCTTTTGTGGTTTGAGCTTTTGCTGTGATAGCTCAAAATCGTTGTCAATCAGTATGAAGGAGGTTTTCCCTATATTTTCTTCTAAGGATGTGTGTGTGTGTGTGGTATAAGGGTCCAGTTTCATTCTTTTGCATTAGATAGTTTTCCCAACCCCGTTTATTGAAGAGACTATACTTTCACCATTGTGTCTTCCTGGCGGGCTTGTCAGGAATTACTTGACCATATATGCTTGGATTTGTTTCTGGCTTTCTATGCTGTTTCATCAGCCTGTGTCTATTTTTATGCCCATACCATATTGTTTTGATTACTATAGCTTTATAATACTTTTTTTTTTCTTTTGAGACAGGCTGTTGCTCTGTTGCACATGCTAGAATACAGTAGCGCGATCATGGCTCATTGTAGCCTTGACTTCCCTGGCTCAAGTGATCCTCCCACCTGAGCTTGCGACTGCAGGTGTGTGTCAGCATGCCTGGTTAATTTTGAAATTTTTTGTAGAGACAGGTCTGTTTTGCCCAGGCTGGTCTCAAGCACCTGGGCACAAGTAATCCTCCTGGCTCAGTTTCCCAAAGTGTTGGGATTACAGGTGTGAGCCACTGCACCTATCCTATAATATGATTTGAAATCAAAAAGTGTGATGCCTCCAACCTTATTTTTCTTTCTTAAGATTGTTTTGACTACTTGGAGCCTTTTGTGGTTTCATATAGATTTTACAGTTTTTTTCTATTTCTGTGAAAAATGTCATTGGAATTGCATTTGTTTGTATATTGTTTTAGGTAGCATGGATATTTTAACAATATAATTCTTCCAATTCATGAACACAAGGTATCTTTCCATTTGTGTCTTCAATTTTTTTTTTAAAATCAGTGTTTTATAGTTTTCAGGGTACAGATCTTTCATTCCCTGGGTAGGTTTATTCCTAACTTCAGTCATTCATTACTTAACGATGGGGTAAATTCTGAGAGATGAGTCATTAGGTGATTTCATCATCATGGGAAACTCAGAGTGTACCTACGCAAACTAGCTGTCTCTGCATCTTGGCTGTCATGGTATAGCCTATTGCTCCTAGGCGACAAACCTGTACAGCATGTTACTGTACTGAATACTGTAGGCAATTGTAGCATATGGTGTTTATATATCAAAACAATTAAACCTGGAAAAGGTACAGTACAAATTGCTATAAAAGGTAAAAAAAGGTCTGGGTGTGGTGGCTCACACCTGTAATCCCAGCACTTTGGGAGGCTGAGGTGGGCAGATCATGAGGTCAAGAGATAGAGACCATCCTGGCCAACATGGTGAAACCCCATCTCTACTAAAAATACAAAAATTAGCTGGGCATGGTGGCATGCACCCATTGTCCCAGCTACTCGGGAGGCTGAGGTAGGAGAATCGCTTGAACCCGGGAGGTGGAGGTTGCAGTGAGCCGAGATTGCGTCACTGCACTCCAGTCTGGTGACAGAGCGAGACTCCATCTCAAAAAAAAAAAAAAAAAAAAAAAGATTAAAAACGGTACACACATATAGGGCACTTACCATGAATGAATGGAGCTTGCAGAATTGTCAGTTGCTCTGGGTAAGTCAGTGAGTGAATAGTGACTGAATGTGAAGGCGTAAGACGTTACTGTAGGCTTTGTAAACACTGTACACTTAGGCTAGAATAAATTTATGTTAAAATTTATTGATTAATAAATTAACCTTAGCTTACTGTAACTTTTCATTTAAAAACTTAAAAAATTTTTTAAACTTCTTGACTCTTGTAATAGTTTAAGACACACATTGTACAGCTATACAACAATTTTCTTTATATCCTTATTCTGTAAGTTTTGGTCTATTATTATTATTGCTTTTTTACTTGTTAAGCTTTTTTGTTCAAAACTAAGACACAAACATCCATATTAGCCTAGGACTCCACAGGTTCAGGATTTTCAGTATCCCTCTTTCACCTTCACATCTTACCCCATGGAGGGGCTTCAAGGGCAGTAACACACATGGAGCTGTCATTTCCTGTAGTAATAATGCCATCTTCTGGAATACCTCCTGAAGGGCCTACCTGAGGCTGTTTTACAGTTAACTTTTTTTAATAAGTAGAAGGAGTACATTCTAAATTAACAGTAAAAAGTATAGTAAATACATAAACCAGTACTGTAGTCATTTATTATCAAGTACATAATTGTATGTGCTGTACTTTTATTCAATTGGCAGTGTAGTAGGTTTATTTACACCAACATTACCACAGACATGTTAGTAATATGTTGTGCTACCATGTCACAATAATTACGATGTCTCTGGGCAATAGGAATTTTTTATTTCCATAATAATTTCATGGAACTATCACTGTAAATGTGGTCTGTCATTGATTGAAAGGTCATTATGCAGAGCCTGACTGTATTTTATTCCTTTTGTTGTGTTTTCTCTTTCAGATCGAGCACTATTGGTATAAATAAATGCAGCTGATTTTTATATGTTGATTTTGTATTCTACTTTACTGAATTCATTTATTAGCTCTTTTTTTTTTTTTTTGAGACAGAGTTTGACTCTTGTTGCTCAGGCTGGAGTGCATTGGTGCGATCTCTGCTCACTGCAACCTCTGCCTCCCGGGTTCAAGCGATTCTCCTGCCTCAGCCTCCTGAGTAGCTGGGATTACGGGCGCCTGCCACCATGCCTGGCCAATTTTTGTGTTTTTAGTAAAGACAGGGTTTCACCATGTGTGCCAGGCTGGTTCGAACTCTTGACTTCAGATGATCCACCTGCCTCGTCCTCCCAAAATGCTGGGACCTGCACCTGGCCTAATATATATATATGTATATTTATTTATTTTAATGGAGTCATTAGTATTTTCTACATAAAGGATTATGCCTTCTGCAAATAAGGATAATTTCACCTTTTCCTTTCTGATTTGGATGCTGTTTATATCTTTTGTCTGATTGGTCTTGCTAATATTTCCGATTCTGTGTTCAATAGAAGTGGTGAGAGTAGATATCCTTTCCTCGTACCAGATCTTGGAAGAAAAGCTTTCAGTTTCTTCCCCACAGATTATGATGTTTGCTTTGGGTTTTTCATAAATAGCCTTTATTATGTTGACGAAGTTTCCTTCTATACTTCTGTTGAAAGTTTTTATTATGAAAAGATGTCGAACTTTTGTCAAATGCTTTTTTGTTCATTTATTGAGATGATCATGTGGCTTGTGTCATTCATTCTTTTAATGAGGGGTAATCACCTTGATTGATTTGTGTATGTTAAGCCAACCTTATATCCCAGGGAAAAATCCCACTTGGTCAAAGTATATTATCTTTTTAATGTGTTGTTGAATTTGGTTTGCTAGTATTTTAGTGAAGATTTTTGCATGTGTGTTCGTCAGAGACGTTGGCTTACAGCTTTCTTTCCTTGTAGCGTCTTTGTCCAGCTTTGGTACTATCCTGAGGGTGATACTTGCTTCATACTATGAGTTTGGAAATACTCCCTGTACTTCTATTTTTTGGAAAACTTTAAGAAGGGTTGGTGTTAATTCTTCTTTGAGTGTTTGGTAGAATTCAGCTGTGAAGCCATCTGGTCCTGGATTTTTCTTTGTTAAGAGGTTATTGATTGCTTCTTTCATCTCTATTTGTAATTTGACTGTTCAGGAGATTCTGTTTCTTCTTGATTCAGTCTTGATAGGTTTTATGTTCCTAGGAATTTATCCGTTTCCTTTAGGTTGTTCAGTTTATTTATTGGCACCTAGTTGTTTATTAGTAGTTCCTTATTTTTTTATTTCTTTTCTTTTCTTTCCTTTTTTTTTTTTGAAGACAGAATCTCACTCTGTTACCTAGGCTGGAGTGCAGTGGCGCAATCTCGGTTCACAGCAACCTCTGCCTTCAGGGTTAAAGTGATTCTTTCCTCAGCCTCCTGAGTAGCTGAGATTACAGGCATGTGCCACCACACCTGGCTCATTTTTTCTATTTTTAGTAGAGATGGTCACCATGTTGGTCAGGCTGGTCTTGAACTCCTAACCTCAAATGATCCACCCACCTCAGCCTCCCAAAGTGCTGGAATTACAGGCGTGAGCCGCTGCAGCCATCCCGTGATTTTTTATATTTCAGAGCTATCCTTTGTAATGCTTCCTCTTTCATTTCTGATTTTGAGTCTTCTCTCTCTTTTTCTTAGTCTACCTAGGAGTTTGTCAGTTTTATTTTTTCAACAACCAATTCTTAGTTTTGTTGATTTTTTTTTCCTGTGGTTTTTCTATGCTTTATTTGATTTATCTGTGGTTTTTTACTTCCTTTCTTCTGCTAACTTTGGGTTAAGTCTGTTCTTATTCTGGCTCCTTGAGGTGTATAGTTAGGTTATGTTGAGATTTTTAAAATACAGGCATTTATCACTACAAAATTTCCTATTACTGCTTTTGCTGTATCACACAAGGTTTGGTTTATTCTCTTTTTGTTTTTGTTTATCCTGAGATATTTAAAAAATTCTCTTTTGATTTACTGTTTGACCTAGTGGTTGTTCAAGAGTGCGTTATTTAGTATTTGTGAATTTTCCCATGTTCTTGTTGTTATCTAGTTCAATTCCATTGTTGTTGGACAAGGTACTTGATGATATTATTTTGGACTTCTTAAATTTGTTAAGACTTGTTTGGTGACCTAATGTGATCTGTCCTGGAGAATATTATGTACACTTGAAAATAACGTATATTCCTCTGTTGAGTAGAAAGTTCTGTATAGGCTTGTCAAGTTTATTTGGTGTGTAGTGTTGTTCAAGCCCCCTGTTTCTTTATTATTTTTTTTTGGTCTGGATGTCCTATCTATTATTGAAAATGAGGTACTGAAGTCTTCTACTTTTATGGTATTGCTATCAGTTTCTTCTTTCAGTTCTGTCAGTAATTGCTTTATATACTTGGGTGCTCTGAGGTTGGGTGTGTGTTTGTTTACAATTGTTACATCTTCTTGTTCAATTGATCCTTTTTTCATTGTGTAATGACCTTTTTCTGTCTCTAGAGACAGTTTTTGACTTACAGTGTACTTTGATATAAATATAGACACTCTTTTGGGTACCATTTGCGTGGACTGTTGTTTTCTATTCCTTCACTTTCAGCCTATGTGTGTCCTTGAATCTAAAGTTAGTTTCTTGTAGACAACATATAGTTGGATTTTTTAAAAAAAATTTATTTAGCTACTGTATCTTTTTATTGGAGAGTTTAGTCCATTTACATTTAAAGTAATTATTGACAAGGAAAGATTTACTGTTACTGTTTTGTTAACTGTTTTCTGTTTGTTTTGTAGTTGTTTGTCCTTTTTCTCTCCTGTTGTCTTGTTGCTTTTTTATAATGCTATGATTCTTTATGTAACTTCTATAGGTGTTTTTTTTTGTAGTTACCAGAAGACTTATATCAAATATCTTATAATTATCCGTGTTAAGCTAATAATAGCTTAACTTCTTTCCATGCGGGAGCTCTCATTTTTTACCCTCCTTACCCTCAAATTATATGTTATTGAGTCACAATTTAGATCTATTGTATTATGTATTTAAGATAATTTAGAGTTGTTTTTAGTACTTTTGTCTTTTAGGTTTTATACTAGGATTATAATTAACTTCACTGTTATAGTAATAAAATATTCTTTTTATTTTGCCTGTATATTTAACCTTACTAACAAGTTTTATACTTTTTTGGGTATAAAAAACAAAAAATATGTCTGTTGTTGTTTAGCATCTTTTCATTTCAACTTGAAGAACAACCTTTAGCATGCTTGCAAGGCAGGTATAGTGGTGATAAAGCACCCTGGCTTTTGTTGGTCTGAGAACACCTTTATCGCCCCTTCAGCTTTAGAGGACAGGATTGCTGGGTATAGTATTCTTGGCTGACAATTTTCTTTTTTTCTTTCAGCACTTTGCATATATAATTCTATTCCCTTCAGTCTGCAAGGTTTCTGTTCAAAAATCTAATAAGATACAGAGATTCCCCTGTACTTAGCAAGTTGCTTCTTTCTTGCTTGCTGCTTTCAAAATCCTGTCTTTAATTTTTGACAATGTGATGATAATGTATTGCCTCTGTGTGGGTTTTTTTTTTCCTGTTTTTTTTTTTTTTTTTGAGACAGGATCTTACTGTGTTGCCCAGGCTAGAGTGCAGTGGTGTGATCATGGCTCACTGTAGCCTCGACCTTCCTAGGCTCAGGACCTCCCACCTCAGTCCTCCTGGTTGCTGCGACCACAAGCACTTGCCAGCATGCCTGGCTAATTTTGTATTTTGTGTGGAGACAGAGTTTTTCCATGTTGCCCAGGCTAGTCTCAAACTCCTGGGCTCAATCCAGCTGTGTTGGCCTCCCAAAGTGTTGGGATTATGGGCGTGAGCCACCACAGCTGGCCTGTGTGGGTTTCTTTGGAGTAATCCTATTTGGTATCATTTTGGCTTCCTGAATCTGGATTTGTATTTTCTTTCCCAGGCATGGGACGTTTTCAGCCATTATGTCTTTGAATGTGTTTTTAGTCCCTTTCTTTCTCTTTTCTGCAATTCTGATAATGCCTGTATTGTGATGGCTTGACTTAAGTCCCTTAAGTCAGCCCGCAGTCCCCAACTTTTTTGGCACCAGGGACCAGTCTTGTGGAAGACAGTTTTTCCATGGACTCGGGGTGGTGGAGTAGGGTAAGTGGGAGAGGTGGAGGGTTTTGGGATGATTCAAGTGCATTACATTTATTGTGCGCTTTATTTCTATTTTATTTTATTTTTTATTTCCATAGGTTTTGGGGGAACAGGTGGTATTTGGTTACATGAATAAGTTCTTTAGTGTGATTTGTAAGATTTTGGTGTACTGTCATCACTTGAGCACTAAACCCAGTTTGTAGTCTTTTATCCCTTACGCGCTTCCCACCCTTCCCCCCCCAGTCCCCAAAGTCCATTGTATCTTTCTTATGCCTTTGAATCCTCATAGCTTAGCTCCCGCTTATGACTGGGAGTATAATGATGTTTGGTTTTCCATTCCTGAATTACTTCACTTAGAATAATGGTCTCCAATCACATCCAGGTTGCTGTGAATGCCATTAATTCATTCCTTTCTATGGCTCAGTTGTATTCCATCATACATATACATACCGCAGTTTATCTAGTTGTTGATGGGCATCTGATCCACGTTTTTGCAATTGCGAATTGTGCTGCTATAAACATGCATGTATTGAGCACTTTATTTCTATTATTAGTACATACTCACCATAATGTAAAATAAGTGGGAGCCCTGAGCTTGTTTTCCTGCAGCTATATGGTCCCATCTGAGGGTGATGGGAGACAGTGACAGGCATTAGATTCTCATAAGGAGCATGTGCCCTGGATCCCTTGCACGTGCAGTTCACAACAGTTTGTGCTTTTATGAGAATCTGATGGCAGTGCTGATCTGAGGGGTGGTGGAACTCAGCTTTGCTCACTCGCCCACCACTCATCTCCTGCTGTGTGGTCTGGTTCCTAATAGGCCGTACGCAGACCGATATCTGTATTGGTCTGTGGCCTGGGGGTTGGAGGCCCCTGCCTTAAGCTGTCTTTACTCTTTTTCATTCTTTTTTACTTTTGCTTTTCAGATTGGATGATTTCTAGTGACCTCTTTGAGTTCACTGATCTTTTCTTCTGCTTGATCTAGTCTGTTACTGGACTCATCTTCTGACTTTTTGGTTCAGTTATTATGTTTTTCATTTGTATAATTTCTGTTTGGTGCTTTCAAAATATGTTCTGTCACTTTGTTGAGTTCTCAGTTTGTTTATGCATTGCTCTGTTGAGCTCAGTGATCATCTTTATGACCATTTTAAAAAATTCCTTGTTGGGTAAATTACATATCATCATTTCCTTAGGGTCAGTTTCTGAAAATTTACATGGTTCTTTTATCTGGAACATATTGCTATCTTTCTTTATTTCCCTCACTCTTGGTTTTGGCTTCTGTGCATTAGATAAGACTACTGCCTCTACTAGTCTTGTGAGACTGGTGTTGTGTAGATGATTCTTACCAGTTAGGTCAGCCAGAGTTTCTAGGTACCTCTAAAATCTTTTTGTTTGTCCAAACTACACTCTTTGTTCTTTCTTACTGGTCTCCGGGAATTAGGGTGTGCCAAGTTCTGCCAGATGAGTTAGAAGCCAGTTTCTTGAGATGCAGGTGGGAAGATTGGTGTGTTAGATGTGTGTTGCAGTTCATTCTGTCTTTACGGAGAAGCTGAGAGCCAGGGCTTATCTCCCATTCATTCCACACTAAGCTGGAGAGAGGATCTGTGGCAGATGCCTGCACACTTATTTAGGCTGCACCGTCTCTTGTCGTCCACAGTTCAGAAAAACTCATGAATACCAAGACCCTGTTGCTCTTAGAGCTAGGTGATTTAGGAGCCAGATCCTCTAAGAGAACTGCAAAAGTTGGGTCACTATATGCATGTTCCAACCCTTCACTCCTTAGTTAGAAGCTGGGTATTGGGGATTCCTTCATGATTGTTTGGCACAGTGCGCAGGGAGGGGTTTGTGTGCAAGTGTGTCTAAACTTTCTCTACCTGTTTGGATGTGGATGTTTTCTCAGTTGTCCCATGTATAGGAGACTCAGCTAGTTTCTGGCTTTCTCTCAGAGGAAATTGATCTGTGTATAGATGTTTATTCAGTGCTTTTGTGGGAGGAAGTAAAGCCACAGGCTTCCTTTTCCATCCTCTTGCTGATGTCACTGCTAACACATTTTCAGATCATGTTTTTAGGTGGTTTTGTTTCTGGTTATGCCATTCAGATAGAAACCAGGAGTATTTAAAAAAATATATGTTTTACTAGCATGACATCTTTAAGAATTGGTTCTTGTTTTTCCTGGGTATGTTCTCTTAGAAGATTAAATACTTGAGGATAAGAAAATAATATATGGAATTTCAGGAAGTTTATATTATATGTCTATTTTAGTGCTGTTCATTGGGAAAGGAAAAAGTTAGATGAATTGTCACTTGCCGGTTTTCACAGAGCAGATTTTTATAGCAGCAATGACTAAAATAAAATGACTATTTTATTATTATTCCCTCCTCCCCACAAGCTTCACAAGCTCCCCTTCCAATTTTTTTGGTGTTTTTTTTTCCCCTTCCAACTTAAAAAGTTGTATTGTTTGCTGGTAACCAGGCATGCACACATGTGTACGTATGCATGTTAAATTAAATTTTATCTGATGGGTTAGTGAATCTGAGAAGCAGTGTTTGGAACCAGGAGGACATTGTAGCTAATGAGATCCTGAATTGGGGCAGAGGTCCAGCTGGGATGAGGGTAAAGTCATGAATTTGGAAAGAGAAGATAAAATAATCAAGATGTTTGCTTGATTAAATGGTTAAGGATAATGAAAGAAAGAGAGGAGCAAGAATGACATTTTTATTTCTCCCCTTACATCACCAACTAAGTTGGGGGAGTGTGGAAAAGCAATGTTGGAGGGAGGAAGAGAGAGGGAAGGGCTCAATGGAGAAATGAATTTCGTCTTGGATATGTTTAATTGGCATTATCCAAGTTGGCTATAAGAATGTGATGCTTGGGGCTGAGCACAGTGGCTCATACCTATAATCCCAGCACTTTGGGAGGCCAAGACGGGCGAATCACAAGGTCAGGAGTTCGAGACCAGCCTGGCCAACATGGTCCAACCTCGTCTCTACTAAAAATACAAACAATTAGCTGGGTATGGTGGTGGGCACCTGTAATCCCAGCTACTTGGGAGGCTGAGGCAGGAAAATCCCTTGAACCAGGAGGTGGAGGTTGCAGTGAGCCGAGATCGTGCCACTGCATTCCAGCCTGGGCAACAGTGTAAGACTCCATCTCAAAAAAAAAAAAAAAAAAAAAAGAATGTGTTGCTTGGAGAAGGGATGAAGGCTAGAGATACACCACATTTTCTTATTTTAAAAAGTCCTTTCTTGTTTTTCTCATCTTGACAAGTATCCAATAATTAATGTGTATTTTTAAAGTGTGATTTCTCCTTAACATGATTATGATAAAAACATTATTTGAAAAATGATTTTATAACATAAATAATCAGTGGAATTGCGTGACTAAGGAAATGTAGATTTTTGGAGTTAAAGGTTTGATATCTTATCGACTCTTAACAGTAGTAGGTGAAATTGGCAAGAAAAAGTATGGGATACAGAGAAAAGGACTTGTTCTATGCAAGTGATTTGTAGTTATAGAGTGCTTTCATTATATGTGTTTTGTCCTTTGATACTCACAGCAGTTACCTGAGTATAGTAGATGGTGGTATTTGTATTTTCAAATGATGAAACTGATCTTCATAGTGTGGATACGGGGATAATTTTTTTAAAAATTCTTTTTATTATAATTGTCTTATTGAATGGTTACAAGTATTCTCATTTTTTATTTATTTTTATAAATGGAAGCAAGAATGAAATGAAGGAAACTGTATTAATACAGTACTCTCTTCCACCCTTGAATCTCCCATCCAGATTCAAATGGTAACATTTTACCACATTTATTCTCTTTGCCCTTTATATATATGTACAAACGCACACATTTCCCCCCTCAACTTAGAGCCAAAATGCTCCTATATCCCTGAATGTTTCATCGTTTGTCTCCTGTGTTAGTTGGTTTTCACGCTGCTGTGAAAGACATACCTGAGACTGGGAAGGAAAAGAGGTTTAACTGGACTTACAGTTCATATGGCTGGGGAGGCCTTAGAATCATGGTGGGAGGCAAAAGGCACTTCTTACATGGTGGCAGCAAGAGAAAATGAAGAAGCAGCAAAAGTGGAAACCCCTCATAAACCCATCAGATCTCATGAGACTTATCAACTATAATGAGAATAGCGTGGGAAAGACTAGCCCCCATGATTCAATTACCTTGCCCTGGTGGCTTTTCCTGCAACACGTGGGAATTCTGGCAGATACAATTCCAGTTGAGATTTGGATAGGGACGCAGCCAAACCATATCATTCTGCCCCTGGCCCCTGCCAAATTGTATGTCCTTACATTTCAATACCAATCATGCTTTCCCAACAGTCCCTCAGAGTCTTAACTCATTTCAGCATTAACCCAAAAGTCCACAGTCCAAAGTCTTATCTGAGACAAGGCAAGTCCCTTCTGCCTATAAGCATGTAAATTAAAATCAAAAGCAAGGTAGTTACTTCCTAGATACAATGGGGGTATGGGTATTGGGTAAATACAGCTGTTCCAAATGGGAGAAATTGGCCAAAACAAAGGGGTTACAGGGCCCATGCAAGTCGGAAATCCAGCAGGGCAGTCAAATTTTAAGGCTCCAAAATGATCTCCATGGACTGCAGGTCTTGCATCGAGGTCATGCTGATGCAAGAGGTGGGTTTCCATGGTCTTGGGTAGCTCTGCCCCTGTGGTTTTGCAGGGTACAGCCTCCTTCCCAGCTGCTTTCACGGGCTGGTGTTTAGTGTCTGTGGCTTTTCTGGGCACATGACCCAGATTGTTAGTGGATCTGCCATTCTGGGATCTGGAGGATGGTGGCCCTCTTCTCACAGCTCCACTAGGCGGTGCTCCAGTAGGGACTCTGACCCCGCTAGGGTGCCCCAATGGGGGCTCTGACCCCACATTTCCCTTCCACAATGCCCTAGCAGAGGTTCTCCATGAGGACCCTGCCCCTGCAGCAAACTTTGCCTGGGCATCTAGGCGTTTCCATATACCTTCTGAAATCTAGGCAGAGGTTTCCAAACCTCAGTCCTTGACATCTGTTTCCCTGCAGACTCAACACCACGTGGAAGCTGCCAAGGTTTGGGGCTTCCACCCTCTGAAGCCACAGCCCGAGCTGTACATTGGCCCCTTTCAGCCACAGCTGGAGCAGAGATGCTGGGACACAGGGCACCAAGTCCCTAGGCTGCACACAGCATGGGGACCATAGGCCCAGCCCATGAAACCACTTTTTCCTCCTGGGCCTCCTCACCTATGATGGGAGGGGCTGCTGTGAAGGTCTCTGACATGGCCTGGAGACGTTTTCTCCATGGTCATGGGGATTAATATCTTGATATCTTATGGACTCTTAACAGTAGTAGATGAAATTAGCAAGAAAAATATGGGGTTAGAGAGAAAAGGATTTGTTCTAGGAAAATGATTTGTAGGCTCCTTGCTACTTATGCACATTAGGCTCCTTGCTACTTATGCAACTTGCAACTGGCTTGAATTTCTCCGTAGGAAATGGGTTTTTCTTTTCTATCCCATAGTCAGGCTGCAAAATTTTTTCCAAACTTTTATGCTCTGCTTCCCTTATAAAACTGAATGCCTTTAACAGAACCCAAGTCACCTCTTGAATGCTTTGCTGCTTAGAAGTTTTTTCCGCCAGATACCCTAAATCGTCTTTCTCAAGTTCAAAGTTCCACAAACCTCTAGGACAGGGGCAAAATGCCACCAATCTCTTTACTAAAACATAACAACAGTTACCTTACTCCAGTTCCCAAAAAGTTCCTCATCTCCATCTGAGACCACCACAGCCTGGACCGTATTGTCTGTATTGCTATCAGCATTTTGGGCAAAGCCATTCAACAAGTCTCTAGGAGGTTCCAAACTTTCCCACATTTTCCTGTCTTCTGAGCCTTCCAAACTGTTGCAACCTCTGCCTGTTCCCCAGTTCCAAATTTGCTTCCACATTTTTGGGTATCTTTTCAGTAACGCCCTGCTCTGCTGGTACCAATTTACTGTATTAGTCTGTTTTCATGCTGCTGATAAAGACATAACTAAGCCTGGGAAGAAAAAGTGGTTTGATTGGACTTACAGTTCCACATGGCTGGAGAGGCCTCAGAATCATGGTGGGAAGTGAAAGGCGCTTCTTACACGGCGGCAGCAAAAGAAAATTAGGAAGAAGCAAAAGTGGGAACCTCTGATAAACCCATCAGATTTCATGAGACTTATTAACTATAGCAAAAATAGCATGGGAAAGACCAGCCCCCATGATTCAATTACCTTGCCCTGGGTCCCTCCCACAACACATGGGAATTCTGGGAGATACAATTCAAGTTGAGATTTGGATAAGGACCCAGGCAAACCATATCATCTCCTAATAACAAAGACTTTACATAATCACAGTACATTTATTAAAATCAGGAAATTATCATTGATATCTATAGAACTTACATTTCATCAGTTGTCCCAATAATGTCAGGGACAACAAATTTGTCAAGCTCCATAAGTACTAAGGAAGGGCAGTGCCACATAAATAAAGCATACTGTTAGATTGAAATTAGAGCATTTGTAAAGAGGTTGCCTTCTGAGATAATTAATGGCCAGGAGTCTCTGTTAATACGTTTGCCTGCCCTATGTTCTACAATTTGACTTTGAATTTTAGGGAGAGTGGGGAGTAGTAGAGAGCAAATTATTTTTATTTTTGCCATTTGACCCTTTCCAGTGCCTGACAGAACAGTAGCGCATGCCCAGAACATCCTTTGGAGGAATCCTAGCATTGTTTTCCTCACTTAGCTTTAATCCTTTCTTTCTTGTCTTTCTTTCATACTTACTAAGCATGTGCTGAGCACTGATTTAAAAATGATAGAACTATGTGTATGTACTGTGCTGAGACCAGCTCAGTCAGGGAGACCCTAACCCAGCGGTGCTAGAGGAATTAAAGACACACAGAAATATAGCGTGTGGAGTGGGAAATCAGGGGACTCACAGCTTTCAGAGCTGAGAGCCCCAAACAGAGATTTACCCATGTATTTATTGACAGCAAGCCAGTGATAAGCATTGTTTCTATAGATTATAGATTAACTAAAAGTGTTCCTTACTGGAAACAAAGGGATGGGTGAAATAAAGGGATGGGCTCTGGCTAGTTATCTGCAGCAGGAACATGTCCTTAAGGCACAGATCGCTCATGCTATTGTTTGTGGTTCAGGAATGCCTTTAAGTGGTTTTTCAGTGGGTGGGCTAAGTGTTCCTTGCCCTCATTCTGGTAAACCCACAACCTTCAGTAAACCCACAACCTTCAGCGTGGGGCGTCATGGCCATCACGAACATGTCACAGTGCTGCAGAGATTTTGTTTATGGCCAGTTTTGGGGCCAGTTTATGACCAGATTTGGGGACCTATCCCCAGCAGTGCTGATCATGCTGATTTATTCTTAAGGAATAGGTTGTTTGGGCAGCAACCACTTAAAAACATTTCTGAGTAAACTTTTATTATATTTTATAGGGATGTAAAAGTGGCCCTTTACAGACTTTTTTGTTTGTTTGTTTGGACCCTCCTTGGTATTTCTTTTTATTTTTTAGAGATTGGGTCTTGTTTTATTGCTCAGGCTGGAGTGCAGTGACTCCAGCACTGCAGCCTTGAATTCCTGGACTCGAGCATCCCTTCTGCTTCAGCCTCCCAGGTAGCTGGGACTATAAGCACATGCCATCGCACCAGGCTTTCCTTGATATTTCTTAAACATGCATTAAACATTTCTTAAGGAATGCCTCAGTGCAAATGTGAAGAAGCCATATCATTCTTCAAGGCCTTTGTGCTTATTGTTCTCTTTACCTTAATTACTCTTTCCCCAGATAGCTGCATGGTTTGTTCCCCCAACTCCTTCAGATCACTGGTCAAGTAGAACTTTCCCTGACCAAATGATAACTACCTTTCCCCCCCACCTTTCTCACCTGTACTCCCTATCCATTTTCTCCATAAAATTCACCACATTGATAACTATTACTTTCACATGTTTGCCTATTGTATACTGTTTTCCATAGGAGTATACGTTCCATGATTTCTGGATATTATCTGTTTAGTTTACTACTATATCCCTGGGGCCTTTAACATTGTGTTGATGTAGTAGATGCTCAGTAAATCTTTGTGAGGTGAATGCATGTGCTGCTATTCTGAGTCTGAATGTGACAGATTTTTTTTTTCCTAAAAAAATAGCAATTCCGAGGGAATTATTTAAATATTACAACTTAAGTGCTGTCTTTCTGAGTAGGGGAGCTTTAAAATAATTTATTTTAGCACTTTTCTTTCAAAGGTTTTATTTTCTGTTATGTTATTGGTTTGGTTGGTTCTACACAATTTTCTTACCAAATATATTGGAAAAAAAAAA